>NW_007730339.1:89603-92436 GCF_000696425.1 Galeopterus variegatus | reverse complement strand
AATTTTCTTCAGAGAGGTTTCTATCTTTATTTCTTACCTTTTGCTTACCCACTTACCCTCTTCCATCCCTGTCCATCTACCTAATATTACACATCAACTACCTATTCCTACCAGCCAAAAAACTGTTTGCTAAATTATCTAGTATGTTTCTCTCTCTCTTGATAAATATATACATATACATATATATTTCATATATAGATGTAGAAATAGATATAAGTAAATATTTCATTCCATGTTTTAAGTTTTGAGATGTTGTTCTTTTTAGAGCTGTAGACCTGTTGAACTCTTTGTAGTACCCTTTGATTCATACAGGGAATCTGTATAAAATCTCTCTGTTCAGGAGCTAAACATAAGTCCAAACTGCAAGAATCTATGGTCTTAAGGCTCTTAAAAGAGACTGTAAAGAACTCTGTTCCAGGTATTGCTCCATCATTACTTTTCCTTTAAATCTTGTTAAGGTGTAATTTTGGCAATTGCCTTCAGCCACCAGGCCAGAAATTTTTCTCCATGCTGTCATACATTGGTATAATTTCCTTTACAGACCTTTCTCAACCTGTCATCACTATCACCACTTTAGTGAAAATGCCTCTTATGACATCTTATGGTGCTATATGTCTACATTTGTCTATTTCTGTTGCTTAAAACAAAACACCTGGAACTGGGTGATTTATAAAGAAAACAAAATTTATTGCTTACAGTTTCAGAGTCTGGAAGTCTGAAGTGCAGGGAACACATCTGGTGAAGGCTTTCTTTAGTGGTGACTTCAGTGATGGCCGGGTATCACATTGTGAAATGGAAAATCAGAGAGAGAGACTGTCATGTGCTGTCTTTTTAAAGCCCTCAGAACCATGCCCCTGACAACCATTATTAATTCATTCACTATGTTGTGGTCCTACAATCTAATCATCTTTTCCATGCCCCACCTTTCAATTACCATAATAGAACTTTTTACCCTCAACAGTTACAGTGCAAATTAAGCTTCTAATATATGACTTTGTGGGACACAATTCAATCAACCCACAGCAGCTTCTAAACTATCAGAAAAAACTTAATCTTCCTGCCACAATTTTACTGTGTGTGGTTTATGAATACTAAACGATAACTGAATCATAATGATATTTTATTCACTTCCATACAAAGCAAACCAGGTCGAATATTGTAATTCTGAGATGAACAAGTAAATAAATTAACATAGCACAGCATTTGAAGTCAATGTGTAGGTCTAGAGATTGATGATGGTTTTCAAGTTCATGTACGTATTTATTTTTTAGGATAGTGAACATCTGAGACTTGATGGAATATCACCTACCAAGATGAACTGCCTACAAAAATTAAAAAATGTTTTTTATAATCTGTCTCTAAGTAGAACATACAAAGAATTGTTCAGCAGGTTACTTAAGTAGGTACCTTATAGTAAACTGTAAATTGTAACTTTAAAGGAGCAAAACATAGCTGCTAATAGATCCCAGTGTGAGTCTTTAGGGATTCATCAAGTAGGAAAAAAATTGGCCCTTGTTTGCAAATCCCAGGGGTTTTCTGTTTTATCTTGTCCAAGTGGCCAGATATGGACCCATCATCTCTGACCAGAGCTTGGGGATCATATTTAAAATGGTTGTTCCATGGGAATCATGTGGATGGGGTTTAGGATCCATTTCATGTCATGGGGGCCGGGAAAGACCCTCCTACAAATAAGCAGTAAGGTCTATGTTTCTTTATTGTAATTGCCATTATAATGTTCTATCAAGTCCTCTGAATTTCAACCTCTGTGAGGGCAGAGAACTAGTCCATTTTTTTGACTGTTTAATCATCAGCATCTAGCTCAATGTCAGAATTTATGCCATTACTAAAGAATTACATGTTACAAAAAAACCTTTGAATGAATAAAAGATTAACAATTTTCTCCTTCTTGAAATTTATTGTGCTTTTGTTTTCCGGATATGACTCCCTTCTGATTTAATTATTAAGTTCTTTGCTGTAAAGCAGCTTTTAAGTTTGATATAATCCCCCTTCTAAGACAACCCACAGAATGGGAGAAAATATTCTTAGTATATACCCAAAGGAATGGAAATCATCATGTTGAAAGGATATCTGCACTCCTGTGTTTATCACAGCTCTATTTACGATAGCCAAGATATGGAACCAACCTAAATGTCCATCAATGGAAGACTGGCTAAGAAAAATGTGATATATATACACAATGGAATGCCACTTGACCACAAAAAAGAATGAAATACTGTCATTTGCAGCAGCATGAATGAGGTTGGAGAAAAGTATGCTAAGTGAAATAAGCCAGGAACCNCATGTTGAAAGGATATCTGCACTCCTGTGTTTATCACAGCTCTATTTACGATAGCCAAGATGTGGAACCAACCTAAATGTCCATCAATGGAAGACTGGCTAAGAAAAATGTGATATATATACACAATGGAATGCCACTTGACCACAAAAAAGAATGAAATACTGTCATTTGCAGCAGCATGAATGAGGTTGGAGAAAAGTATGCTAAGTGAAATAAGCCAGGAACCGAAAGAGAAATACTGACTGTCCTCACTCATAAGTGGGAGTAAAGAGAAAGAAAGAAAGAGAGAAAGAAAAAGAGAAAGAGAGAATGAGATAGAAAAAAAGAAAGAAGAAAGAGACAATTACAATAATACATTGAATTTTCAGAAATGGAGAACAAAGCCATGGTTACTAGAGGTGAGAATTTTGGGGGAGGAGGATTAGTGAAAAAGTGGTTAGTGTACACAAGGAATGATTACGTGTTGTAATAATGAATATACTAATTATTCTGATATGATCATCACACATTGCTCACAGGTATTGATATTAAAAT
>NW_007730339.1:85503-89005 GCF_000696425.1 Galeopterus variegatus | reverse complement strand
GAATATACTAATTATTCTGATATGATCATCACACATTGCTCACAGGTATTGATATTAAAATTCAACTCTGTATCACATAAATTTGTGGGAACAATTATGATTCAATAAAAAAAAGCAATAATTTCTGCCTGTCCCTTACCTGACAGGCAGATCTTGTGATCTGACTTGTGATCTCCTTTTGTTTCATTTACTTATAAATATTGGAATACTGTATTTTGAAAGTTGCTACAGACTTTATCCAGTTACTTTCAAGTATATACACATATTAGTTAGTCAGTTTTCTGTTGCTGATAAAAGAATACCTGAAACTGGGTAATAAATAAAAAAAAAAATTATTTCTTGGTTTTGGAGATTGGGAAGTCCAAAGTCGAGATTTAGAGATTGGGAGTTGCATGTTGGCTGAGAATCTTCTTGATGGAGTGTTCTCTACAGATCCTTTGGTGACCCAGGATATCTCATGGCAATGAGAGGAAAGAATAATTTTACATGATCACTTGCTGTCCTTATAAAGCCTACACCCATGATTACTCATTAAACCATTAATACATTATTCCATGAATGGGTTAATTCATTCATGAATGCAGAGTCCTCATGAGCCAATCACCTCTTAAAGGCTCTACCTTTCAAATACCATATTGGGGATTAAGTTCAACATGAGCTTTGGAGGGGTCAAACATTCAGAACACAGAAATATATTTCAAGCTCATTTCTCCCTTAAGTTGCAGATTTTTATAATGAACTGCCTGTAAAAAAAAATGTATTTGACCCTTCCACAGGTAAAATAAACATTTGTATTTGACACTTCCACAGGTAAAATAAACATTAATCTGTGTCTAGCTGAACTTTCAGATCACTACCCAGATTGTCCCCCAAGTGCTCCCACTCCGACATCACATATGCCATGAGTTTCACAATCCAACAATGGCCAAACTTCCAATCTTGAGTTCATTGTGTCTTGCTTTTTATTCCTTATTTTCCTTCATTCTCACACCATGTGAACAAGGCCTTTAAATTCTATCACTTAGCTATCCATTTGATCTATGCCCTCTTTAAAATCTTAGTTGCTTCCTTACATGAAGACCTCACATTGACTTCTTGAAGTATCCTGAATAGTTTTTTGGTCTGTGGTTATAATTTTTGGTCAACTTTCCTTTAGTTAATTTTTGTAATGATTTTTTATAAAATGTAAATTTCTAAGGGAAAATATCACAACTTTACAAAACATTATCTAGTGCACCCATGATAAGGTATATACATGGCCTTGGTGATCTGGAGAACTTCAACACCAAAGGCCTTATTTCTTGATCTTGCTTAGTTCCCTTTGCTCTCTTGGAAAAACATCACCTTATAACGTTGCATTATATTCCTTTTTCTGTGCCTTGCAGGTGCTGTTCCTCCTGCCTGGCATACATTTTGCCTCTCTAATATACTTCTCCTCTGTCAAAAATTTATTCAAATGTAACATTCAATGAGAACATTTTTGGTCCCTCTCTTTGCTCTAACATCTATCTTTTCTACATGTAGACATGAGCCTTCTCCTCTGTGTTACACTTGGCCATTACATCACCTGTCATGTTGTAGCATACATGTTTGTTTACATATGTTTTCCTACCTAACTCATATTTTTACTAAGTAACACTAAGACCTAACAGGAAGAAGCACTAACACCTAGCAGGAAGTCTTATGCAGCAATTACTCAACAAATATTTACTGAACAAGTGAATAAGTAACAAATTTAAAAAACTATCAACACTGGCCAGGCCATGGTAAGCAAGTTTAATGAAAAATGAACCTAGAGCTCCCTACTCATGAAATATCCCAGTATGTAATTTGCCTGGTATGTAATTATGAAAATATGTCAGTTTAAAGAGAAAAATGTAATTAATCCAGGATACTGATGTGGATGTAATAATCTGTCCTGGTCACCTGGGATTAGATTGGATCATTAACAATTCTAATTGGGTAAAACAGGTACAATCAAAAGGTTCAGTAGAACAAAATCACTGTCTCATAGGAGAATGGGCTCTATATCAGACATTATTCAGTCGGTGCCTGGAGACAAGTATTTACTGTAATAATATTGGCAGTAGTAGCCAAATCCATACCCAATACAGCCAAAGCTGTAGCCATAGATCATGATCCTCAAGACAGTAAAGCCATGGCCTTAACCATATCCACAGCCATAGCCATCATCCAGGCTTCCATAGTAGTTGCCATAGTAGCATATTGTGTCAGGATTTAAGTTTTAGCCTAAGAGCAAAGAGTAAGTTTGAGCAAGTAAGGACAATAAAATACTGAAACTTTTTAATGCCGTCTCGGTGTAGGTATGGCAAGCCACACATACTCCTGACATCCTCAAATGTGAGAGTCTTTCAAAAAGTTCATGGAAAAATAGAATTAACAGATAATATGAATCTTTTCACAAAACTTTTTGAAGTACCCTAGTAGACCAACCTGGATTTAAGAATCTCATTAATCATGTTTCCTTAGATAAAAAAGACTCATTAAAACTGAGATTGTTTTCTCAGTACATTATGATTCTCCCAAAGAGTTGATGTGCTTTAAACGAAAGAAAAAAGAATTGCTGAATTTAATGACCTTGCTCACACTGATGCTGAATTTAACCTTCGTAACCATGCTGCATGAATGACATCATGTAGAGGAGGCAAATGCCACCTTCTTCCAGTGATTTTGCTAATAACACCCTTCTTTTTACATGCAGATTTAAAACCTAATCAACACAGCTGTGGTGTTATCTATATACATCTTAGGAGCAAGTAATATATTTTCTGTGCCAACTACCACCCATGCCAATCACATATTGGTCTGTAGTTTTCATATCGCTGTGTTGTCTTGAAAATAATGCTACTTGGTTGCTTGTATATAGCCCCCCCAAACCCTGTCATAGCAGTTTATTTAAAAAGTTGCTTAGTTGATTATTCTGTACCTGCATTAAAGTACACACATGTTTCTTCACAGACAAGAAAAGCATTGACGATCTTACATGACTACAAGATCATAGGAAGATAGAGTAGATGTTTTTGAGGCTCAGATTTGACAGAACACATGACTATTAATTTTTACTTTAGGGATATTCACTCCATATGTATCATGTACTCATACATAGATTTAAGTTTGAAAAGACAGGTCAAATTTGAATATTACCATTTCTCAAGAGGATTGAAAACAATTGAGAACTTTTCTTCACCACTGTCCTTTAGGGCCATGCCTGATTTGGGCTGTTGTCCTGCAACCATCCCCTTTTAGGTGGTGCCAGCATATTGCCAGAACCATCTGTAATTCAAGACTAGTTTTTTTTCCTTCATCTGTATGGAGTATACATAAAGAAAATACATTTCACAGGGCCTGGTTTTCCAAAACCTTGCAGTTTCAAATGTTAACCTTGCAAAGGACAGGAAATTTTCCCCAGGCTATAGTCTTTGTTGTAAGAAAAAGAATTGTAACACAGCAAGGTTGCTGGTTCAAAGACAGACAGGTTACT
>NW_007730339.1:73554-84880 GCF_000696425.1 Galeopterus variegatus | reverse complement strand
AACACAGCAAGGTTGCTGGTTCAAAGACAGACAGGTTACTGATTGATATGTAAAGATACTGTGAAATTGCTGTAAGAAGAGAATGATTGCTAAAATCAAGCTTTTGTTGGTGGATTAACTTAACTTCTTGTGAATTGCATTATGGAATGTCACCTTGCTTGTCTTACTGAACGTTACTAGCTTCTATTGTTAAACTTGTTAAACTATACTTAGCAAAACCCCCACCTATGTTCTCTTCCTGAAACTTCCTGGTCTGGAGAATAAATGTGGGAAGAGAATCCTAATTTGTGGTTAATTTCGTCTCTTGATGGTTCCGGGAGATTAACCCCTTTTTGGGGCTTCTCACTGCTCAGAAGAGATGGGCTTTGAGTAATCTTTGGCAGCTCCATCACCTAGGGGAAAAGGGGTGACAAATCCATGGGAGGCAAAGCAACATAGCTGGGAAATCAGCACACATTCATAGGTGTATGTTGAGAATGAAAAGACAACTCAGCACAATGGAAGCCATGAGAATCTGAAACACTTGCTTATAGCATTTATTTGTGCTTTCAGGACTCCTTCAAGACCAATCTCATATATGTCTCTTTCACTTGATGATGTAGAGCTCCTGTGTATGCTCAACTTTGTGGTCCAGAGGGCTACACAATATCCAGCTCATAAAGGACAGTTCAATTCTCATGGTAACTTGGTGACCTATTCTATAGCCTGGGGCATCTGGAATGTTGGAGAGAATAAATGGTTGTATTTTTACTGATTATAAAGTTTAACCCGATGATGTGGAATGAAGCAGAAGCTGTGAATGCATGAGAAACCAGAAAAGAACACATTTTACAATGGTGGTATAAAAAAGGAACGAAAAAAGTGTAATGCAGTGACTTCAAATGAGCACTTAAACTCACAACATAAACAGATACACATGAAATAGAGATAAATTTATATAAATGACAATAAGTAGTATTATCCATTGGAAAGTTTATTGAAAAATAAACATAAAATTTTCTCACATGACAGTTGTTGGGTTAAGTTATTAATAGGATACGCTATAACAAAGGAAATTATCTTTAATATGTATGATAGTCCAGATGTTTTTGGTCAATTAGGATTGAGATATGCCAAATATGAACTTATTTTTCCAGGTGTCCTAGTATTTGTTATGAGTCATGTGGAATTATGAAAATAAAGAACACTAGAAGCAGAGTGTGAATCAAAAAAAGAGGAATCCAGGCTTAGCTATTCAAAGTGAATCAAAGAAAGAGGAATCCAGGCTTAGCTACTCAAAAAGATCCTCACTGATAGGCCAGTATCTGCCCTGGCAGAACAAGTGATAGTAGCCATATCCTCAGCATAGCCAGGATGATCCTGTGGTCTCTGGGATGGAATCAAGGTGGAAGGAGAAGGCAGCTGGCAGAGGTGCAGGCCACAGAACTATACCTATAAATTCTGGTCCACAGTTCTACAGAGTCTGATAAATTAACATTAGAACATTGCCTCATGGGTTATTGTGAAGTTTATCATGACAGAATAATAGATTATGTCACTTTTTATATGCTATTTGCTGGCTGAAGCATGGGGCTCATATTTTTCTTTTTATAAAATTTCCATCATTGTTATTTGAATGGAAAAAGAAGCGCTATTCTTCACAGACTTTCTTTTTTATTTTATTTTATTTTATTTTATTATTTATTTATTTATTATTTATTTATTATTGGTTATGAATGTTCATGAGACACAAAGCTGGTTGTCACCCCTCATGCCCAAGATGTGAAGGCCAGATTCATACTGGCAGCATGCCCATTCCCACAAATTACGTTTGTACTCTGTGTCCTTCACCCAATTACCCCCAACCTCCCTCTTCCTCCCCCTTTCCCCACCACTCCACTTTGTATTCCAATGTATGTTCTGTCCCTCTGCAAGTCCAGCTTACCACTGTGGTCTTTCCTTTCTTCTTTCTCTCTTAGCTCCCACATATGAGCCAACAGGTACATGAAAAAATGCTCAACATCACTATTCAGAGAAATGCAAATGGAAATTCAAATTAAAACTACATTGAGAATCCACCTCACCCGAGTTAGACTGTCTATAATCAAAGAGATGGGGAATAACAAATGCTGGTGAGGGTGTGGAGAGAAGGGAATGCTCCTACACCATTGGTGGGACTGTCAATTAGTACAACCACTATGGAAAACAGCATGGAGGTTTCTCAGACAACTACAGATAGATCCTCCATATGACCCAGCAATCCCACTTCTAGGTATATACCCGAAGGAGTGGAAATAATCATGTCGAAGGGATACCTGCACTTCGATGTTCATCACAGCTCTGTTTACAACAGCCAAGATACGGAACCGACCTAAATGTCCATTAATGGATGGTTGGATAAGGAAATTGTGGGATCATATTTCAAACTGTAAATTTAATATATTTAGATATATATGGTATGTGGACCCCTGTTTGTATTCATGCTCTCATCACTGCAAATGCTAGCACTGCGCCTGAATGGACACTGGTCTTTTTAAGCAAAAATCTAAAACACAAGAAAAGTGCTGAGGACAGCAGTTTTAGTTTTCTTTCTCTTTTACCCACCATGTCGATCTCTCAGTTTCTGGTACTCTCCTTGTGTCTCTCTGTTTCTCTTTCTATGTTTTCCTCTCTTTCTTACTTCTGTTACACACACACACAAACACAAGGAAAAACTATGAGAAAACATTACAGGAAATGTGATATAGATTTTACTGAAAAACAAGAATTTTTTTTCTTACATACATTTTTTAACCAGATTTAATGAGGAAGTATGATAAAAATATAATAAAAAAGTGAAGGAATTTTTTTTTCCTTTTTGTCTTTTTTACTGATCGGCAACGGGATTGCAACCCTCGGTGCTGCGCCCGCACCATGCTCAACCAGTGAGCGGGAACCGGTCTCCACATGGGATCTGAACCCTCAGCAGGAGCGCCGCCATGCTCCCAAGCGGCGCACTCTCCAGTGCGCCACCAGGCCGGCCCAAAAGTGAAGGAATCTTTTGAAAATAGATAACATAATATTCCAAATGATTTTGATCAATAAAAGTGTCACATTCCAAATCTAAACTATGTTTTTGTAGGTAAACGTACATGAGTGTACCTTGGCAACACGATGAGTCTGATGGGATGAGTAGCTCCAGCAGTTTCTCAGTAGAACCCATAGGATCAGTATCTGCCACAGTAAGATGGGCGGCACCAGCCATATCTATATCTGCCATAGCCACAGCCATAGCCACAGCCATAGCCACAGCCATAGCCACAGCCATAGCCACAGCCATAGCCACAGCCATAGCCACAGCCATAGCCACAGCCATAGCCACAGCCATAGCCACAGCCATAGCCACAGCCATAGCCACAGCCATAGCCACAGCCATAGCCACAGCCATAGCCACAGCCATAGCCACAGCCATAGCCACAGCCATAGCCACAGCCATAGCCACAGCCATAGCCACAGCCATAGCCACAGCCATAGCCACAGCCATAGCCACAGCCATAGCCACAGCCATAGCCACAGCCATAGCCACAGCCATAGCCACAGCCATAGCCACAGCCATAGCCACAGCCATAGCCACAGCCATAGCCACAGCCATAGCCACAGCCATAGCCACAGCCCAGGCTGCGATAGTAATTGCTGTAGTAGCACATGGTGTTAAGATTGGAAGGTTCAGGTGAGCAGCAAGGAGTTATTCCTCTTTGTTTAAATGCCATCATCTGCATGGGGCCTCTTATATACTGTCAGCGGCGGGTGGGGAAAACCACAGGCATTGCTGACCCCATAATTTCAAATAACTTCCTCTAGAAAAATTTGCTGAATCTTTTGATTACTTAGGAAAAGAGAATTCCTCATAATTAAGATTGCTTTTCTATTATATAGTGTCCTAAAATTAAATCACCTAATTCAATAAGGCATTTTTGTTCTATTTTGAAAAACAATTACTTAGTGTATGATTAATTCAGGTTTATTATCAGTTGATCATTCTCTCTCTACTCCCAAGTTAGCACTAGGTCTGAAAGTCCAGGACTGCATTTCCCAAGGTGACTTGCAACACAAGATTCTGCATGAAATTTTACCAAGGAGAGTGACTTGAATAAAATTTCAAAGGCGTTAGAAGGCATTAGAGGTTCTCTTGAGTCTTTTGATTCAGTAGGAAAAATGAGAGCCCTCATTACTAAGATTACATTGCTTTTCCGTCAGAATAATTTCCACCAAATCACGTGCTTTTGTAGATTTTTGTTTCCCCATTTTTTATTGTAAAGCTTACCCATATTTAATTAGTTTAAATGATATGTCCTGATGACTTGGTATGACATAAAACATATAGTCCTTTCTCCAAGTTTTGGTTTGTTGGCCTGTTTGTTATCTAAAAGTAATTTCAATTTCTCAAAAGGCAGTGTTAGAATTGAGATTTACATATGTGAGTTTGTGAGTGCATGGAAGAGACAAGATAGAGAACTGGACTAAAAAAAAAGATCATTTCTGTAATGTGGCACTTCTGAGTTTTAGGGTATATGCATATTAAGCATTTATAGATGCTTCCAAACAGTTTTCATATGGGTTGAGCCAATTTGCATGTCCACTGTTAATGTTTGCAAGTTCTAATTTCTACGCATTCTCAGAATTATTTGGTATATTCATTCTCTTTAATTTCAGCCATTCTAATGGGTATGCAGTGCTATTTTATGTTGTTGTAATTTGCATTCTCTTGCTTTATTGAGGTTGGTTACCTTTTTTAACCTCAATTAATTATTTCACTGGCTAAGACCTATAGTACAGTCTTGACTGCATGTTGTAATAATGGTCATACTTGTTTTGTTACTGACCGGAAGGAGAAAGTATTTTATATTTCAGCATTAAGTATGATAAATAGGCTATAGATTTTATGCATTCTATATTTATCAAATTAAAGAATTTTTTTCCTAGTCCTGCTTTACTGATTCAAAAAATTAGGAATAAATATTGATTTTTAGCATGTTATCTTCATCTATTGCTGTATTCATATAATTTTCTTTTTTCATGAATTTGATGAATTGCACTGAGTTGTCTGATATTAATACAATTTAGGATTTTACAATTTAGGAATATAGCTCCTGGAAATTGGTTTGATAATATCTTGTTTCAGATTTTTATAACTATAATCACAAAATATNAGTAGCTCCAGCAGTTTCTCAGTAGAACCCATAGGATCAGTATCTGCCACAGTAAGATGGGTGGCACCAGCCATATCCATATCTGCCATAGCCACAGCCATAGCCACAGCCATAGCCACAGTGATAGCCACAGCTCAGGCTGCGATAGTAGTTGCTGTAGTAGCACATGGTGTTAAGGTTGGAAGGTTCAGGTGAGCAGCAAGGAGTTATTCCTCTTTGTTTAAATGTCATCATCTGCATGGGGCCTCTTATGTACTGTCAGCGGTGGGCGGGGAAAACCACAGGCATTGCTGACCCCATAATTTCAAATAACTTCCTCTAGAAAAATTTGCTGAATCTTTTGATTACTTAGGAAAAGAGAATTCCTCATAATTAAGATTGCTTTTCTATTATATAGNCAATAAGTAGTATTATCCATTGGAAAGTTTATTGAAAAATAAACATAAAATTTTCTCACATGACAGTTGTTGGGTTAAGTTATTAATAGGATACGCTATAACAAAGGAAATTATCTTTAATATGTATGATAGTCCAGATGTTTTTGGTCAATTAGGATTGAGATATGCCAAATATGAACTTATTTTTCCAGGTGTCCTAGTATTTGTTATGAGTCATGTGGAATTATGAAAATAAAGAACACTAGAAGCAGAGTGTGAATCAAAGAAAGAGGAATCCAGGCTTAGCTATTCAAAGTGAATCAAAGAAAGAGGAATCCAGGATTAGCTACTCAAAAAGATCCTCACTGATAGGCCAGTATCTGCCCTGGCAGAACAAGTGATAGTAGCCATATCCTCAGCATAGCCAGGATAATCCTGTGGTCTCTGGGATGGAATCAGGGTGGAAGGAGAAGGCAGCTGGCAGAGGTGCAGGCCACAGAACTATACCTATAAATTCTGGTCCACAGTTCTACAGAGTCTGATAAATTAACATTAGAACATTGCCTCATGGGTTATTGTGAAGTTTATCATGACAGAATAATAGATTATGTCACTTTTTATATGCTATTTGCTGGCTGAAGAATTGGGCTCATATTTTTCTTTTTATAAAATTTCCATCATTGTTATTTGAATGGAAAAAGAGGCGCTATTCTTCACAGACTTTCTTTTTTATTTTATTTTATTTTATTATTTATTTATTTATTATTGGTTATGAATGTTCATGAGACACAAAGCTGGTTGTCACCCCTCATGCCCAAGATGTGAAGGCCAGATTCATACTGGCAGCATGCCCATTCCCACAAATTACGTTTGTACTCTGTGTCCTTCACCCAATTACCCCCAACCTCCCTCTCCCTCCCCCTTTCCCCACCATTCCACTTTGTATCTCAATGTATGTTCTGTCCCTCTGCAAGTCCAGCTTACCACTGTGGTCTTTCCTTTCTTCTTTCTCTCTTAGCTCCCACATATGAGCCAACAGGTACATGAAAAAATGCTCAACATCACTATTCAGAGAAATGCAAATTAAAACTACATTGAGATACCACCTCACCCGAGTTAGACTGTCTATAATCAAAGAGATGGGGAATAACAAATGCTGGTGAGGGTGTGGAGAGAAGGGAATGCTCCTACACCGTTGGTGGGACTGTCAATTAGTACAACCACTATGGAAAACAGCATGGAGGTTTCTCAGACAACTACAGATAGATACTCCATATGACCCAGCAATCCCACTTCTAGGTATATACTCGAAGGAATGGAAATAATCATGTCGAAGGGATACCTGCACTTCGATGTTCATCACAGCTCTGTTTACAACAGCCAAGATACGGAACCGACCTAAATGTCCATTAATGGATGGTTGGATAAGGAAATTGTGGGATCATATTTCAAACTGTAAATTTAATATATTTAGATATATATGGTATGTGGACCCCTGTTTGTATTCATGCTCTCATCACTGCAATTCATCACTGCAAATGCTAGCACTGAGCCTGAATGGACACTGGTCTTTTTAAGCAAAAATCTAAAACACAAGAAAAGTGCTGAGGACAGCAGTTTTAGTTTTCTTTCTCTTTCACCCACCATGTTGATCTCTCAGTTTCTGGTACTCTCCTTGTGTCTCTCTGTTTCTCTTTCTATGTTTCCCTCTCTTTCTTACTTCTGTTACACACACACAAACACAAGGAAAAACTATGAGAAAACATTACAGGAAATGTGATATAGATTTTACTGAAAAACAAGAATTTTTTTTCTTACATACATTTTTTAACCAGAATTAATTAGGAAGTATGATAAAAATATAATAAAAAAGTGAAGGAATCTTTTGAAAATAGATAACGTAGTATTCCAAATGATTTTGATCAATAAAAGTGTCACATTCCAAATCTAAACTATGTTTTTGTAGGTAAACTTACATGAGTGTACCTTGGCAACACGATGAGTCTGATGGGATGAGTAGCTCCAGCAGTTTCTCAGTAGAACCCATAGGATCAGTATCTGCCACAGTAAGATGGGCGGCACCAGCCATATCTATATCTGCCATAGCCACAGCCATAGCCACAGCCATAGCCACAGCCCAGGCTGCGATAGTAATTGCTGTAGTAGCACATGGTGTTAAGATTGGAAGGTTCAGGTGAGCAGCAAGGAGTTATTCCTCTTTGTTTAAATGCCATCATCTGCATGGGGCCTCTTATATACTGTCAGCGGCGGGTGGGGAAAACCACAGGCATTGCTGACCCCATAATTTCAAATAACTTCCTCTAGAAAAATTTGCTGAATCTTTTGATTACTTAGGAAAAGAGAATTCCTCATAATTAAGATTGCTTTTCTATTATATAGTGTCCTAAAATTAAATCACCTAATTCAATAAGGCATTTTTGTTCTATTTTGAAAAACAATTACTTAGTGTATGATTAATTCAGGTTTATTATCAGTTGATCATTCTCTCTCTACTCCCAAGTTAGCACTAGGTCTGAAAGTCCAGGACTGCATTTCCCAAGGTGACTTGCAACACAAGATTCTGCATGAAATTTTACCAAGGAGAGTGACTTGAATAAAATTTCAAAGGCGTTAGAAGGCATTAGAGGTTCTCTTGAGTCTTTTGATTCAGTAGGAAAAATGAGAGCCCTCATTACTAAGATTACATTGTTTTTACGTCAGAATAATTTCCACCAAATCACGTGCTTTTGTAGATTTTTGTTTCCCCATTTTTTATTGTAAAGCTTACCCATATTTAATTAGTTTGAATGATATGTCCTGATGAGTTGGTATGACATAAAACATGTAGTCCTTTCTCCAAGTTTTGGTTTGTTGGCCTGTTTGTTATCTGAAAGTAATTTCAATTTCTCAAAAGGCAGTGTTAGAATTGAGATTTACGTATGTGAATTTGTGAGTGCATGGAAGAGACAAGATAGAGAACTGGACTAAAAAAAAAAGATCATTTCTGTAATGTGGCATTTCTGAGTTTTAGGGTATACGCATATTAATCATTTATAGATGTTTCCAAACAGTTTTCATATGGGTTGAGCCAATTTGCATGTCCACTGTTAATGTCTGCAAGTTCTAATTTCTACGCATTCTCAGAATTATTTGGTATTTTCAGTCTCTTTAATTTCAGCCATTCTAATGGGTATGCAGTGCTATTTTATGTTGTTGTAATTTGCATTCTCTTGCTTTATTGAGGTTGGTTACCTTTTTAAACCTCAATTAATTATTTCACTGGCTAAGACCTATAGTACAGTCTTGACTGCATGTTGTAATAATGGTCATACTTGTTTTGTTACTGACCGTAAGGAGAAAGTATTTTATATTTCAGCATTAAGTATGATAAATAGGCTATAGATTTTATGCATTCTATATTTATCAAATTAAAGAATTTTTTTCCTAGTTCTGCTTTACTGATTCAAAAAAATTATGAATAAATATTGATTTTTAGCATGTTATCTTCATCTATTGCTGTATTTATATAATTTTCTTTTTTCATGAATGTGATGAATTGCACTGAGTTGTCTGATATTAATACAATTTAGGATTTTACAATTTAGGAATATAGTTCCTGGAAATTGGTTTGATAATATCTTGTTTCAGATTTTTATAACTATAATCACAAAATATATTCCCATTCTTGTAGTGTTCTTATTATGTTTGATTTTGATAGTATCTTTTGCCTTTCTCCTATTGTGTGTAAGAGTATTTACATGATTGATATTACTTTTTTCTGAAGTGGTTTAAATAATTCATTAAGAAAGTAATCTGGGCCTATAGTTTTTTTTTTTTGCCTGAACATCTTTAATAGAGGTGTATTTTCTTTAACAGGTATCAGGCTATTTGGTTTCCAATTTCTTCTTGTCTATGTTACTCAAATGGTATTTCCTCAGATGAAATTTCATTTTCTCTTGTTCACTGTATGAGTGGGGGATGAAGAAGATGAAAAAAAATGAGTTGCGGCTGCTAAGGAAAAGTTGAAACCATGAGTATGAGAATTGGTGTTCTAGGAGGAAAGCCCTGCACCATGTGTGGGGAGTTGGTGAGAAGGGCTTTTTCCTGGAGCACTTCTTGCACAAGGCTAGCATAGTAACTAAGTCAACAAACAGGAGGCATGGCAGACTTTTTTCTTTCTTTTTTTTTTAACTGCAGAGGAGCCATCAGTAGAATGTGATGTGGAAGGAATAAATTATACAATCATAGAGGAGTGCAGCGGTGTCAGGAAACTGCAACGGTGTATATATATGGGAATAATGAGGTTTTTGTTGGCAAGATATCATTTACACGTTAATGTGTGAAAATAAGGGTGTAGCCAGAACAAGTGATTATAGAAGAGTCCTCAGAGTCACATGAAAGCATTTTATATGAGTAGTTTAGACAGAACTGGTGTCTAGACATTTGTCTTTGTCTTTTGTTTTAAAATGGTTGGTACAATGTATATTGAAATATTTCAAATAGAAAAGTGTAAAACTAGTAGAAAGAATTTCTGTGTCCTCTGCCCTCAGATTCCCCAATTGATAGCATTTCAATACAGCTATGTTTTATGCTTTACTCCGTCTTCCATCTCTATCTCTATCTTTATCTTTTTCTCTCTCTCTATCTCTGTCTCTCTCTCTGTCTCTCTCTCTCTCTCTGCCTTTTCTATCTCTCTCTTTCCACTATCTCTACCACTAGACTTATATCTCTATTATATATCATAACCTGTGATTTCCACTGTCCCGGATGTGGGTACTGTAGAGATTACCCATTGAAATCCCTATTCTGGGATTGAGGCTTCTCCAAACACAATTTTGCCTCATTCTTTGGGGTCATCTACACTTACAGTTGCCTTGGGCTTGCTGCAGATATTTTCTCACAGTAGCAGAGGGCATGGAACCATTTTAATCTTCCTCTCCTTTCAGTTGACAATAGAGGAATTTTGAGCAAATAGGGAGACATTAGTATTCATGGAAAGCCTAAACCAGCAGTTAGAAAAGACTCTGCTTAAAGATTTTCTTTAAGGAAAAATGTAAGATTTTACATGCTATTTACAGCATGGAGTCAGGTGGAGGGAGCAAGATGTTTTGGTGAAGAGAAATGAAGGGCACAAGGAGAAGCTGAACTGAGTGAAGCCCAGCTATGGAGGTGTGTGCACAGAGCATCCCTCAAGGTATGTGTTTTATGTATGTAGCTGTTGAATTGATATTAGTTCTTTTAGCTTGTACTAGAGCAATTTTATTTGTTAGTCTCATTTTAACTGAGGGAGGTTTGGGCAAATGATGTGATCTATATAAATTATAATCCCTTAGTTTCCTTAGAGGGATTGAAAGGTTGAATGAGGGAGAAAACATGTCTGAGCCTTGCACATGAATGGAGTTTCCCGTTACCTGACAAGCAATACTATTTTATACAGTATTGTCATTTGACCATCCAGACTCTTTAGATATGTGATGTATTTCCACAAAGGTACCTGTTTTTACCACATGCACTTAAATGAAATATGTACACTCCTATATATGCATATAGCTGGTGAGGTTGTGGAGGAAAAGGAACTCTCATACATTGTTGGTGGGACTGCAAAATGGTGCAGCCTCTATGAAAAGTGGTATGGAGGTTCCTCAAACAATTGCAGATAGATCTACCATATGACCCAGCTATCCCACTGCTGGGAATACACCAAGAGGAATGGAAATCATCAAGTCGAAGGTATACGTGTTCTCCAGTGTTCATTGCAGCACTCTTTACAATAGCCAAGAG
>NW_007730339.1:47195-72569 GCF_000696425.1 Galeopterus variegatus | reverse complement strand
CACACACACACACACCACAAAAAAACCCCGGGGGTGGGGGGAAGAAGACATAACAATGGCAATTCCTTTAAATTGATATGACAAGTGAACAGAAAGCACATTTTTGGGAGGGAGGGGGGAGAGGGAGGAGGGAGGATGGTTTCAGTAATAGGCCACAATAATCAACCACATTGTATAAAAAAAAACCCCGGGGGTGGGGGGAAGAAGACATAACAATGGCAATTCCTTTAAATTGATATGACAAGTGAACAGAAAGCACATTGTTGGGAGGGAGGGGGAGAGGGAGGAGGGAGGATGGTTTCAGTAATAGGCCACAATAATCAACCACATTGTATATTGACAAAATAAAATAAAAAAAAGAAATAAAAATGAATATACAAGCAAAACATTCTGCATTAAAAGACAAAGTTTATTGAAACAGAAACTTAAAAATTTTTAACATCGACACTGTTAAGCTACAAGGTATGGAGGAGCAATACAATATCAAAAGTAAACAATTTTGTGAATTGTGAAGTATTACATGTGACTTTGGTCAATCAAGTTGATGTATGCATGCAGAATGTGAAGTATTCAATTTGAAGATGAAATACTCTAGGATAAAATTCTCAGTTTTGGGATAGAGAAATAAATTATCAATGAGAAGAACTCTGGAATGATAGTTTGAATGCATAGGAGGAAGGGTTCTTTTGGCTGAGTGGCTCCAGAAGCTTCTCAGTAGAACCCGTAGGACCAGTACCTGCCACAACAAGATGGGCGGCACCAGCCGTATCCATATCGGCCATAGCCACAGCCACAGCCACAACCATAGCCACAGCCATAGCCATAGCCCAGACTGCCATAGTAGTTGTTGTAGTAGCACATGGTGTTGAGAGGGAAAGGTTCAATGGAAGAGCAGGTTATCAAGTTTCTCAGTGTGAATGTGGCCATCTGTACAGGGACTTTTATATACCTTTGAATATGGGTGGGGCAAACCACAGGCAGGTCTGAGCTTTATGTTTCACATTAAGTGGTATTTTAAAATTTCAAAATCTATTGTTTATTAGACAGAAAGAAGCTGTCATAACTAGGAATCCTTTGCTGTTATGTCAGGATTCCCACAGTCAGTGTAGATGCTTGTAACAAACCACCTTTGTTCTATTTGGGATACCCAACTATAACACTTATTATGTTTTTGTTAGTTTAATGTCTATGACAAGTTTGCATGGGAAGCTTATTTTTCTCATGTCTTTATTGTTGTTTTGTTATTACATTTTTTATCTCACAACTAAATATGTGGTTAAGATTTATGAATGTTCCTTTGTGGGCCTGTGGGTTCATGAATTGGAGACATTAATGATGTCACAAAACTGCCAAATTACGTATTTGTTTTTTTAAGGGGCAAATATTTGTTTCTCCTAGGTATGAGTTTCCAGTGATTATTTACTACTAAATGACTGCTAATGTATTTCTTTGTTGTTTTAATGCCACTTCTTTTACATTGAAATTTGTTATTATTCAGTATTCTTGCCTGGGTGTAGGTGATTTTACCACTGTATTATACAATTTGCCATTTACTTATTATTATTATTTTTTAATTGTACTTTAAATGTATTACTTAAATCCATTGGGTGGGTATATGGCTTTGTAAATTTGTGTGTTTTCCAAACTCTCTGTCTAAGATTGGGATACTGATGAAGACTCAGTTAATATTCAAATATAGATACGAGATCTTTCTCATTCTCTCCTCTCTGGATCCAGGATTCTCTTTGCCCTCTCAGTTGCCCTCTAGACGTAGCATGATGTTGATAGAGAACACATGTCAACCATTGGCCCAGTGTTACACCTGACTGGCAGTCATTTATGTGATTTGGTGATGCGTAATAGAGAGAGAACTTCCCATTTATATAAAGACTGGACTCTTTCCTGTGCAAGATTATACTTCATGCTCTTCTTTAAAATGAATATTTTGAATTTTTTTGTTGACATGTTTCTTGCTTATACTTCATAGACCTAGGTATTGGCAAAAAGATTGTATTGTGAAAAAAAAAAGAGTAGAAACACAATTATGTGTTTCAGTGAAATCTTAAGTACTGTTATAAGGGACAGAAGTGAACTAATGTAGAAAATTGGTACTGAGAAGTGGAGCATTGTTTATAAAAAAATAACTGAAGGGCCGAGCCCATGGTGCACTCGGGAGAGTGCAGGGCTGGGAGTGCAGCAGCACTCCCGCCGCGGGTTCGGATCCTATATAAGGATGACAGGTGTGCTCCCAGCGCTCACTGGCTGAGCGCGGTGTGGCCGGTCTCAAAAAAGGACAAAAACAAACAAACAAACAAACAAAAAACCTGAAAATGTGGATGCAGCTTTGATACTCGGTGATTGGCAGAGTCCAGAACAATTTGGAAGAGCAGGCTAGAGAAAGCCTAGATTCTGATGAGGGCTTAGAAGACAAGAAGACCAGGGAAAGTTTGGAACTTCTTGGAGATAGGTTAAGTAGTGACGAGCAGAATGCTGATAGAAATATGGACAGCAAAGACCATTCTGAGGTGGTCTCAGATGGAAATAAGGAAGAGTTTATTGGAAACTGGGGCAAAGGTCCCATTTATTATGAACCGGCAAAGAATATGGCTATATTGTGTGCCTGCGGGAGGGTTTTATGGAATGTAGAACTCAAAAGTCATGAACCAGGGTATTTGGCAGAAGAAATTTCTAAGCAGCAAAGCATTCATACAAGTACATATCTACTTCTAACACCTTATGCTGAATTATGATGGCAAAGACATGATGTAAGCCCAGAATTTATAATTAAAATAGAAGCAGGAGGTAAAGAATTAGAAAATTCTCAGCCTTGCTACATAAAGAGAGAAAAAAATGTGTTCAGGAGAGAAAACTAGGGTGTAGCCCAATGACCTTCTGCTAAGGAGATTAGTACAAGAAGGAAGGAATCATCAAGAGAAAAGAAAAAATAGGTCCTGAAGGCATTCCAGAGACCTCTAGGTCTCCTCTCCCATCATAAATAAGCCCAGAAGCCTAGGAAGACAGAATGGCTTCAGGGAACAGGCTTGGTATGTGCTTCACAGGCTTGCTGCCCAAGTCCACCTTGGATGCTTCTCCTTGCACCTCAGCTGCTCTGGATGCCCCAGCCACGGATAAATTGGCCTAGATGTGGCTGGATCTGCTGCTTCAAAAGATGCAAACTCGTAGCTTTGGTGGCATCCATTCAATGTTTAGTCTGCATGCTCACAAAATGCAAGAGCTGTGGAGGCATTGCAGCCTCCAGTCCAATTTCAAAAAATGTATAGAAAAGCCTGAGGCCCAGGAAGAGACTTGTCAGGGGTGGAGTCACTGCAGAGAACCATCACTAGACCAATGCCAAGTAGAAATGTGGGTTTAGAGTTTCAGCAGAGAACCCCCACCAGAGCCATGCCTAGTGGAGCCATGGGATCAGGACCACCACTTATTTCCCAGAACTGTAGAGCTGCCAGTGTGTAATGCCAGCCTGAGAGAGCTGAACATGGGATGAGCCCAGGAAAGCCATAGGAGCAGGGGCCATGCCTAGTGGAGCCATGGGATCAGGACCACCACTTATTTCCCAGAACTGTAGAGCTGCCAATGTGTAATGCCAGCCTGAGAGAGCTGAACATGGGATGAGCCCAGGAAAGCCATAGGAGCAGGGCTACCTGAGGACTTGGAGGCTCAGTTCCTGCACAGTGTTCAGAGGATACAGGGCATGGAGTCAAAGGAGATTATCCTCCAGCTTTAAGATTTAATGTCTGCTTTTCTGGGTTTCAAACATGCTTAAGACCTGTTACCCTTTTCTATTGATGTATTTATCCCTTTTTGAATAAGAATATGTATCCTATGCTTGTCCCACCATTATACCTTGGAAGTAGATCACTTGTTTGATTTCACAGATGAGACTTTGAGTTGAAACAAGTGAATACTTTGGGGATGGAATGAATGTATTTACATGTGAGAAGGACATAAACTTTAAGGGCTGGGGACAGTATGCTAATAGTGTTAGAGAATCTGATTATGGCATTAGAAAGGTGGAGCCTTTAAGGGGTGATTGGATCATGAAGACTATGATCTTATGGATGGAATAATCTACTCATGGAGTAATGAGTTATCATGGGTGTGAACTGGAAGCTTTATACAGAGAGAACATGCTCTTGCTCTTGCCACCCAAAAGTCCCTCACCAGATGGGCCTCCTGGATGACGGATGGACTTTTAAGCCTTCAAAACTGTAAGAAATAAATTTTATTTCTTTATAAATTACCCAGTTTCAGGTATTCTGTTGTAAGTGATAAAAACAGACTAATACATCAGTTTTTTTTTTTTTTTTTTTTTTTTTTTTTTCCGTGTCCGGCAACGGATCGCAACCCTTGCGCCACCGGGCCGGCCCAATACATCAGTTTTAAGAGTTAAAAAAATTCTTTAGGGTTTTCTACATATATAAACATGTCATCTGCAAGCAAAGATCATTTTACTTCTTCCTTTTTGATTTGGATATCTTCTTTTCCTTGTTACTTGCTCTGGCTAGTACTTCCAGTACTATACTGAATAGAAGTATTTAGCATAAGTGAAGTAATTAGAGTGGGCATTCTGGTCATGGACGACAGTTAAATTTTATGAAATAGCTTTATAGCATCTATTGAAATGATAATGTGGTTTTATGTTTCATTCTGTTAATGTGGCATATCACATCAATTGATTTACCTATTTTAAACCACCCTTGCATCCCAGGGGAAATCCCACTTGGTCATGATGTGTAATCCTTTTAATGTGCTTTTGGATTTGGTTCATTCTGTTAATGTGGCATATCACATCAATTGATTTACCTATTTTAAACCACCCTTGTATCCCAGGGGAAATCCCACTTGGTCATGATGTGTAATCCTTTTAATGTGCTTTTGGATTTGGTGGTGCATTATCCAGTGCGCCACCGGGCCGGCCCAATACATCAGTTTTAAGAGTTAAAAAGATTCTTTAGGGTTTTCTACATATATAAACATGTCATCTGCAAGCAAAGATCATTTTACTTCTTCCTTTTTGATTTGGATATCTTCTTTTCCTTGTTACTTGCTCTGGCTAGTACTTCCAGTACTATACTGAATAGAAGTATTTAGCATAAGTGAAGTAATTAGAGTGGGCATTCTGGTCATGGACGACAGTTAAATTTTATGAAATAGCTTTATAGCATCTATTGAAATGATAATGTGGTTTTATGTATCATTCTGTTAATGTGGCATATCACATCAATTGATTTACCTATTTTAAACCACCCTTGCATCCCAGGGGAAATCCCACTTGGTCATGATGTGTAATCCTTTTAATGTGCTTTTGGATTTGGTTTGCTAGTATTTTACTTAGAAATTTTGCACCTATATTCACCTAGGATATTGGCCTGTAGTTTTCTTTTCTTGTGGTGTCTTTGTCTTACTTTGGTATCAGTGTGATTTTGGCCTCATAAAAGGAGTTTGAAAATGTTATCTTGTTTAATTTTTGGAAGTGCTTAAGAAAGATTGGTATTAGTTCTGGTTTGAATATTTCGTAGAATTCCCTTTTCTTTGTTGGGAATGTTTTGATAACTGATTCAATTTTCTTTTTTGTTATTGGTCTGTTCAGGTTTTCTATTTATTTTAGTCTAGATTTAGTCTTAGTAGGCTTTAAGTTCAAGGGATTTATCTATTTCTTCTAGGTTGTCTAATTTGTTGGCATATAATTGCTCATAATAGTTCTTTATGGTATCTTTTATTTTTGAGGTATTCATTATAATGTCTCTTATTTCTGATTTTGTTTATCTGAGACTCCTCTGTTCTTTCTTAGGGAGTCTAGCTAAAGGTTTGTTGATCTTATCTTTTCAAAAACCAATCCTTACTTTTGTCATTTTCTTTTTCTGTTAGATTTTATTTTGTATATAATTTACTTCTGGTATAATCATTATTATTTTCCTCCTTTTGCTGACCTTGGGCTTAGTTTGTTTTTTATTTTTAAGTATGTTAGGTATGAATTTAGGCTGTTTACCTGAGATTATTCTTCTTTTGCAATGTAGGCATTTAGGGCTATAAACTGTACTCTTAATACTGCTTTTGCTGCATTTTATAAGTTTTGGTATCCAGTGTTTTTGTTTTCATTTGTCTTGAAAGACTTTTTAAGTTTCCTTTTGAAACAATGATTATTCAAGTGTGTGTTGATTTGTTTCTCCATATTTGTGATTTTTCCCATCTTCTTGCTATCATTAATTTCTAATTTTATATCTTTGTGTTTAAAAAAAAAGATACTTGTAATTATTCCAATCTTTTAAAATTTCTTAGGGCTTGACTTGTGACCTAACAAGTGATCAATCCTGGAGAATGTTTCATGTGTGCTTGGGAAAAATTTGCATTCTTCTGCTGTTGGGTGGAAAGTTTTACACGTCTGTCAGGTCCATTTGGTTGGACATATAGTGTTGATCAAGTCAGCTGTTTCTCTTTCTGATTATCTGGATGGATTTTATGCATTATTGAAATGGGTATTGAAATAACCTATTATTATTATACTGCTTTAATTTTTACTCTTCAGATCTGTCATTATTTGCTTTACATATTTATGTGTTCCGATGTTGGGTATTGAATTGACCCTTTTATTATTATATAGACCTACTTTTTTTGTAGAGACAGTTTTGATTTAGTTTTTATATTTTGTATAAGTATAATCACTCCTACTTTCTTTTAGTTTCATTTGCATAGAATATATCTTTCCATTCCTTACCTTTACGACTATGTGTGTTAAATATAAAGTGAGTCTCTTGCAGACAGCATACTGCTGAATCTTGCCTTTTTTTTCATTCATTTTGCCACTTTATGCCTTTTGATTGGAGAGTTTCAAGCATTTACATTTAAATTTACTTACCATTTTGTTTATTCTTTTCTTTCTTATTTGCAGGTGTTTTATTCGTGTCTTCTCTAATGTCTTTCTTTGTTATTCAATAATTATTTGTGTTGATTTGCTTGTATTTTTTCTCTTTTGTGTATCTCTTATAGGATTTTTTTTGTGGTTGTCTTGACATTTGAATAAAATCGCCTCTAGTTAAGCAGATGGATATCTGCTTTTGGTCAATAACAATTTAACTTCAAATGAATGAAAAAACTCTACTTTCTTACTCCTTTTCCCCTTACTTTGAGTTCTTGTAATGAGAGGTTACTTAAAATAGTGGTTTTAGTGATTCTTAATAATTTTCTCTTTAAAAAACAAAGGTTAAAAAATAATTCACACATCATTATAATAGTATTACATTATTTTGTAATTATCTATTAAATCAGTATTTATCTTTATCAGTGAGATTTATCCTTTTCTGTGTTTTTGCTTTGCTGTTTATCTTGTTTGCATTTTGATTTAAATAATTCCTTTAAACACATCTTGTAAGGCAGGTCATATATTGATGACCTCTCTCAATTTTTGTTTATTATGGAAAGACTTTATTACTTCTTCATCTTCAGAGAATAGTTTATACAAGTATAGTTTTCCTGGTAGGTAGCTTTTTTCTTTCAATACATTGGCTATATCATCCTCTCTCTCCTGGCTTACTAGAATTCTGCAGAAAAATCCTCTTATAGCCTTACGGATGTTCCTTTACATATGGTGTTTATTTTCTCTTACTCTTTTCAAAAATTTCTCCTAGTATTTGATTTTGATAACTTAGATATAATATTTCTCATTGTATACCTCTTTATGTTCAAAGTATTTCGGGTCCTTTGTGTTTTTTGAATCTAGAAGTCTATTTCTTTTCCAATATTTGGGAAGTTTTCAGTCATTATTTCTTTAAATAAGCTTTCTGCCCTTTACCTTTTCTCTTCTATTTTGAAAACTCCCATATTGTACATATTAGTTCACTTTATTCTTTCCCATATATTCCATAGGATTTTTCCACACTTTTCATTTTTTTTTTTCCTTTATCCAATTTTAATAATAGGTCTTTGAATTCCCTGTTTTTTTTTTTTTTTGCTTGATTGTCTGTTATTGAAGCTATTACATTTTTTTTATATTATTAATTTTATTCTTCAGCTCCAGAAAAAGTCTATTTGATTCATTTTTATTTTTTGCTTGATTGTCTGTTATTGAAGCTATTACATTTTTTTATATTATTAATTTTATTCTTCAGCTCCAGAAAAAGTCTATTTGATTCATTTTTATGATTTCTATCACTGTGTTAAGCTGTTCATTTGTTCATCTATTGTTTTTCTGATTTCATTGATTTATCTGCATGCATTCTCTTATTGCTTCATGAGCTTCTTTGAAACAATTATTTTAAGGCTTTTGTTAGGCAATTTATAAATCTCCATGTTTTTGAGTTTAGTTTTTGGAAATTTTTGTGTTCCTTTTATGGTGTCATGTTTCCTTGATTTTTTTGTGTTTGGTGTAGCCTTCAATTGGTTTCTACACACTTGAAGAAGTCACCTCTTCCAGACTTAATGGACTAGCTTCTGTAGGGAAAGACCTTCATCACAGCTTGTTGTGAGGGCACTGACCTTTTGAGGTGTGTAGTTGTCCAGTGGCACACAGGAGTGCCTGTTCTGGGGATGTTCATGGGCACAAAGACTGCTGAGCAGAGCAGTGGTGCTGGGTCTGGGGCACTGACACACACACTGCATTTATATAGATCGGTAGACATGAAATAAATATTATTAATATAATTATTAATAAATATAATTGAGGATGTATGTCTGTATATAAAAATATATATGTATATAAATGTGTATGTTTCTTAGCTAGGGTACTGAGAAGACCTGAAAATAACAACCCCTCAATAACAATCAATACACCTGCTGCCCTCATCTTATTTTTTAAATACTTTTTTTCCAAGTAAAAAGAACCAAAACTCTTTGCAAAATTTCTTGGTGAGTATGTGTATGTGTATGTGTATGTGGGTGTGTATATGAAGCAACCCAATAGACAAATGGGAAAGAGACTTGAATAGTTATTTCAGAATGTCGCTACATCTAAATGGCAACTAGGGAACATGCACAAGAATGATTAAAATTTTTGCAAAAACCTAAAAATACTTAGTTTTAGCAAGGATGAGAGGAACTGAGAAGCATCATTGGAGGCAGAATATCAATTGGAATGATTACTTTAGAAAACTCTTTGACCGTATCTTCTATAGGTAAACATGAACATACCTTATAACCAGAAATCTCGCATCTAGCTCTGTATACCACAGAAATACATATGTATGTTTTACAGATAAAATGTAATAATTGCAAAGTAAAAAACATACAATTGCCTGTTATTCAATAAATAAATAGTATTATATTCACATAATGGAACATTTGACAGAAATGAGAAGTAAAGAACTTCTACTGCCTGAACATGTTTGAAACTTAAAAACAAAGCTGATCAAAATAAGCAAGATTACACATTATGATTTTATTTTACAAATTTCAAAAACTAATCTATAATGTTAGAAACAGGATATTGGTTATCTTGGATTTCACTGACATGGAAAAGACTTCTGGGGTTCTGTGAATGCTCTATATTTTGTTGATTACATTTTGTAAAAATGATTTGTGCATATTTATGCTTTTTTAATACCTCCAAAATGTATTTCAAACAATGTGAAATTTGCACAAGGTGCTCACAAAATAGAAAATTAATTTTGAGTGATAAGTTTTCTGGATATTTGTTCTCTCAACCTATAGGCATAGCAGAGATGACTGAATGGTAGTGATTGTCACAGCAGCACACCCCACTCTGAATAGAGGGCTCACACGTCTATCAAACACCTTTTACTCCAAAGATTGTATGAGCAGAAAATACCATTGAGTAATCAAATTTTTAATTTTGGAATTAAAATAACGGAGATTGATAAATAGAAATATTTGAGTAGTCTTTATTTGCTATGTGGTCTTTAATGAAACAGTATGGAAATATGGTGAGTTTTGCTTGTCCTAATAATTAATTCATTTAGATTTACGTAGTGTCAAATTTATGTTAGACAATTTTCTAAGTGCTGGTGCTTATTTTATAAGAAATATTTTATTTTGATATTGCATTATGACTTTATTTCTGTGCAAGGTTTAACTCAATGTTTCCTGACACCATCTATTTCCACACTCAATAAATAAAGGCATTGCAGTTTTTGAAGATCATGAAAGCAATATTAACCATCTCTGGAGGAAATGGAAGAGAATACTTTTAACATATTGTTGAAACTATGATGCATGATTTACCATAGTTTTAAATAAACATATTTGTGGATATTCCTATCACAGATATTTTCAAGTAATGAACATACATTTTCAATTTTGAATATGCTGGCTGGAAAACAATTGGAATGTCTGTGTAATGATCCTCAACACAACCAACAATATGTCAATATGAAAGAATGTATTAGAAAAAAAAAGAGCCAGAAACTCATCAGGCACATTTAAAGAGTGATTTCTCTCCTATTTTCAAAACCTTCTCCTCTACGTTGGGTAATAAAAACACGTCCGGGTTAAAAGGGATAACATACAACATGAGAGCAATATTTCAAATTTTTTGTTTTTAATCAAAGCTTCATCTTAAGTTGGACATACACTCTGACAATTCAGATGGTACATAATAAGTTTCTGTGTACGTGGAAAAAAAATTTAGTTGACATTAAATATCTGATAAACTTCCCTATCTATTTGTTTAGACACAATGTGTTTCCAAGTTTAGGTTTTCCAAGGATTACTTACAATAAGATGACAATATAACGTTCCATTCCACATTTTAAAGTAAACTATCATTGAAATACAAAATAAAATACAAACAGAAAACACCGTAATCATTAAGTACAGATATTTGTTAATTTTCATAAAATAACCATACTGATTTAATCAATATTCTGATCAAGACATGGTTTAATAGTAGGACCCAGGGTCCTCTCACAATTCTTCCCTTCACCACGGACATCCCAGGCATTACTTGTCCTACCTTTTGAGCCAGGTATTTGTTTTACCATCTTTATACTTTATATAAGTAGATTCATACAGTATGTACTATTTTTATCTGATTAATTTCTCATTATTATAATTTTGAGATTTATACTTTTTGTGTGTGTGTGAAAATTGTTAGTTTTCATTGCTGAATAGCATTGTCTTGTATTATATACCACAATTTATTTATCCATTTATTGTTGACGGAATGTTGGGTTGTTTGTAAGTTTAACCATTGTAAGTATTACTTCCATGAATATTTCTATACATGTCTCTTGATAAACTAACATATGTTTCAATCAGTTATTGCCACAACAAAACAGTTTTAGGTAACAGGAAATATTTCTTCGCCATTATATGTCCACATATTATTTGTGATTTGGCTGAACCAGGTTGAGGTTCGAATAAGCAGTGGGTTTGATCTATGTAAGTTTCCTCTAGCTTAGATTAACCTCTAGTCAATTTATTTCCTTTCACTGTGGAAACAGAAGTGCAGGTTACCCAGCCGATTGTGAAGGATGTCAATTAATCCCATTGTGAAAGCAAGTCAGGGGGTGGAAAACACACTTTTTTTGTGCACACACTGTCCACTATGAGGTCACAAGTTCCATAGATAAGCCAACAACATGGAGAAAAGATATATAATAATTTCATTGAGGTCAGGGAGAAAGGAGTAAATATTTGATGAAGAGTAATTTATTCTGCCACAGGTGCAATTCATACTATTTTCTACTTTCTATTTTGTTCCATTTATCATAGGGACTGGGAGCTACACTTCTGAGACTTTCTTCCTAGAAGGGTTTCATGATAAACTATTCCAGTGTCAGACCCTTGGTCAACATTGATCAAGATTGGCTAAAGAGAGGAGAAAGCCAAGTTATTGGAAAACGGCAGTGGGTTTATAAATGACTTTTGGAATATGTAAGGCTTCACATAAAACACTGGCTACTTTCTTGAAAATCACCTCTGGTTCCTGCAGTTTCCTTACTCATTAACACATAACAATAAGTCTGAGCAGTAGGGGATACATTTTTCGAACTTTTCTTCCTCAGAACTTCCAGTAGTTGAATAAGCTACCATTTCTCCTAATTGAATCTTTTCTTGCCTGAAAAACCCAGAATGTTTTCTATTTTCTTCCCATGTACTGGGTCAAAATGTTTAGCAATATCTTCATATGCAGTGATATTATTAAAGAGATGTAGTTTACAAAATTATGTGTAAAATAATGTCTACTTTTTATTATACTGCAAAGTAAATATCCTTATTTTTTAGAATGCAATTGCATAAAGTACTTAATAAAATAACTGTCAGTGAAAATATTTACACGTTAAGAGGAAATAATTATATATCTAGAAAAACAAACATTGAGGGAATTTGTTATCAAGAGATTTGAACCTTATGTATTCTATTAAAATACTAACGGACATTTTTAGGCAGAAAGAAAATAACTTCAACTGGAAATTCACAAATAAATTAAAAAGTGAGGATCAAGGAATAAGTACATATGACAGTAAATATGAGTGAATATTGTTTATACAAATCATCATTATCATCATCTCTGTGGTATGTAAAACATGTAGAAACAACATGCTTGAAAACAATAATGAGCTGGTAGTATAATTATAGTTAATAGGTTTTAAGATTTCAGCACTATACCAGAAGTAGTAAAAATGTTGATTTATATTAGAATGTAATAAGTAATAAATACATTTTTAAATTTTCTAATGAATCACCACAAGAATAATAAAGGGATAGATAATCTTATAGTGAAGAGAAGAAAATGGAATATAAAATATTTGATTAATTGTAAGAAGACAAGAAAACAGAAAATATGGAACATAAAACTGTTACAAAAGCATAAAGCAGAAGCATGTCTATTTTAAGGAGTATATAGTTAGGTATTGCATTTTTTCAAGGTTTGTAATTTCTGTATTTTCATTGAAGTATTTATTCTATTTACATTACTAAGCATACTATATTAAAAGTCCTAATATATCAGTAATGTAAATAGAATAAATACTTCAATGAAAATACAGAAATTACAAACCTTGAAAAAATGCAATACCTAACTACATACTCCTTAAAATAGACATGCTTCTAACATCACTTCATGGTATGTCTGACAGTCAAAGAATAAAAATTTATACCTTGCAAACATTAGGCAAAAGGAAACTAAGGTAGCTATATTAATATTAGATATGGTAAACTTTAAGGCAATAAAATTTGCTATGTTAAAGATGAAAATTTCATAATCGTCCAGAGACAAGTTTATCAGGACAGCCCAGCCACTTTTATTCAGTATGCTCTAAATAGCACGGCTATCACGTTCAGCAAAAGTACCTCCCACAATCATAAACAGATAAAACAAAACATGTATCTTAGTAACTGAGAGAACAAGAAAACGAAAATAAAAATAAGCAAGAATAAAAAAGACCTAAACAACTAAATTAGTTAACTTGACTGAAGGAAGAAAATAGAGAACCAAACCCAATATCAGAAAACTTAATTTTCAAGTGGACATAAAATATTTAAAAAACTGATCACAAACTGAGACATAAGTAGGATTTAGAATATTTCAGAGAATTCAAATAGTTTACAGTATGTTCTCTCACCTCATAAAATTAACTCTAGAGCACACTAATAAAAATGTAACAAGAAAAGCCCCAAATATTTTAAGCTAAGTGATGCTTTAACTTATGGAGGATCAAAAATAAAAAAATAAATAAAACTATAAAAAATTTGAAACTAAATGATACTGAAGATATAGTATAATAAAACTTGTTTAGTGGAAAAAAAAGTATTTAAAGAGAAATACAAGATATAATTTGCATACATTAGAAAAAATGTGATAGTGTAGTGCTGTGTGAACAGTAAAAATAGTTAGAAAAGTGATGAATGGAACTGTATTAAATTAAAAACTCATTTGTCAAGCCATCAGAAAAATATTATGAGAAGATAACTGCAATACATGCATGGAATAATTTTGGAATGTAGAAATAATTCTAATGAATAAGTGAAAGAGAAGCAAAGTCAGCAAAAGACATGAATAGGCAATTCATAAATGGGAATTCCCACATTAACAACAGATGACTGAAATGGTGTTTACTCTTACTACTTGTCAGGAAAATGCAAAGCAAGCACACAACAAGACAAACACCAAATAGAATAGTTTAAATGAATAATCTTAAAACTGTGAAGAGTTACCTAGTATGTGGAATAACTTAAACTTTTATATACTCCTGGTGGGAGTTATATATTTATATAAACTCTTTGGAGAATTATTTTCTGAAACTTAATTCTATTACTCAGATATTTCACTTCTAAGTATATACAGAATAAAGTGTGAAAAAATATATTCACTAAAAATATGTACAAGAATATGATACTACAGTATTTGTAGTAACCAAAAAATAGAATCTTAAATGTCTGTCATACAAATAAATTGCATTATATTCACATAGTAGAATAATCTATCTTCACTTTCCCATATGATAGCCATTAGCCATATGTGGTTATTTACATTTATTTTTTGATTAATATTGCATTGCATATTATATACTTTTCCATTATTTTACTTTAGACTTACCTATGTTATTTTCGAAGTGAATTTTTTGTAGACAACATATTGTTGGACCATGTGTTTTTTTCACTCTGCTTATCTCTGTGTTTTAATTGGTGTATTTAGACCAGTTATATTCAAAGTAATTATTGCTACATTAGAGCTTACATGTGATATTTTATTACTTGTTTTGTATTTATCTTCTCTGTTTTATTTTCTGTGTTTCTGTTTCTCTTAATATAATTGTTTTTCACACACGTATCACAAAGGCATGTTAATTGCAAGGGACCATTAAAAAATATTCATCATTTTTGAAGAAAAATTGACAAAAAGTATTTTACCGTGTTGTGATTATGAGACATTGCTTTCATTTAATATTAGGTGAACAAATGTCTTCTTAGTTCAACTGAAGATGTTTTCGAACAATGAATATAAATTTGAAATAGCCAAAATGTTATATGGAAAAATCTGTTAGTTTCTGAGAACAACACACTTTGCATGACAGTGCCTATATTTTTTAATTTGTGTGAAATTTTGAAATACAATTAAAGTCAAATAAAAAAATATCAATCCCATTTAATGAAAATGAGATAAGTTTCACTGATATGTCATCAAATGGAATTGTTCCTGTTGGTTGGGAAGGTAGCCTCAGTGGAAAAATATTGGAAGTAGAACAACCAAACTTTGTGTACACAGAAGCAAAGCAATACAAAGTTCAATCCGATTGTGAAGTGTCAGAAAGAAGCTAAGAATGGAGACACCAAAATAAAATCATACAATTAGGTTGCCATTGTGGAAAGTATTATCAATAAATTAAAATAATGATTAGTTGTATTATAGCTTATGAAGATAAAGTTTTAGTGTGATGAAGGTGTTGATGAAAACAGTGGTTATAAGTATACATGAATGTACAAGTTTGCATTACTGTTGTCTTAGAAGAGTTTGGGAGGCAAATAAGGCAGTGTCTCCAGACAATATCACTAGAACATACTGGAAATTAAGAAAGGTAAATACAAATAAAGCAATACTGGCAATGCGATGTTGATTTTAAAATGAAGTTCAAATATTATGCCCATGAAATCTATTCTGCGTGATACTGTAATACTGTGGATACATGTTATTATACACTTGTCAAAACCTTTAGAATGTACAACACAATGTACACTATGGACTATAAGTATCAATATTGGCTCATCAGTTGTAATGAATATATCACAATTATGCAAATAATTGATAATAGGGGAAACAAGCTGCGAGTGTGAGGGGATTTATGAGAATTCTATACTCTGCTTAATTTTTCTGTAAATCTGAAGCTGATAAGAATTAGTCTGTAAAATTTTTTAAAGAGGCATTTAATTTCAGAAGGACGTTTGTCAAATTTTCCATCTGTTCTCACTTGAAAGTACACTTTGCCTATCAGATTATGTTTCCTATGTAACACTTTCACAATGGCCTGACAACAATTACTTTTATGCTCCTTTCCTTAATTAAAAAAAAATTATTCATGTTCTATACAATGTGTAACATACAAAGTGTGTATAAATCATGATAGTAAAACTTCATGAAATTTCAAAGAGAAAATACTTTGTTAATTAGTACTTGGATCCAAAAAGTGCATAACACTGATATGCCTGATGACTTCCCCTATGCCCTTTTCCATTTGTTACCAGATCTTAAGGGTAACCTTTCCTGATTTCTGAGACCATGGATTTGTCTTGCCAGTTTTTGAACTTTATACAGATAGATTTACACAAGTAGGATCTTTGTATCTTGCTTCTTTTACTACACATAAATTGTCAATAAATTTTATTTTTGCATTAATTCTTACTGCAGTATACTTTTTCAATTACAAATATACCCTAATTTATTTATCCATTCTACTTGATGGCTATTTTTATTTCTGATATTTAACAATTATAAATTGTGCTGCTATAAACAATCTTTTATAAGTCTCCTGGTATACTTATGCATGTACCTAATACAGTTATTTCTCTAATAATGCTGGATTAAAAAAAATCTGTGTCATAAAGCATTAGAATTTATGTCTTTCTCATGCGTTTCTGGGTCAGCTTGAATTTGGCCAACATAATCTAGGTGTAGCTCAAGTTGTGGATTGGTTTTAAACCTCCTCCATGTGTTTCTAATGTTCCTTGGATTAGAATCTTCCAGGAGCATCTTCTCCAGGTAAAAAAAAAAGGCAAATGCTCAACAGGGAAAGCTCAAATATGCATGCCCTTACCTCCATTCAAGGCATGTCTGCCAACATTCTACTAACCTATCGAAATAACATGGCCAACCCCAAAGGCAAGGTGCACACAAAAAATAAAATACATTCTCTCTATGGTAAGATCAGAACAAGTGACATTGGTAGCCATATTCCAAGGGAAAGGGAGGTATACTCCTACCCTAAAGGTGTGAGAGAAAATAACAACTTCACTTGAATAATTACGTAATCCAGGGGTACACAAACTCTTGCCTGTCATTTGTTTTTGGTAAATAAAATTTTACCTGAAATCACTCACATCTATTCATTTATGTATGGTAGAGCATCCCTTAAGAAATCTGCTTTATATACATATATCAGCAAATTGGTAGTAGTACATTTAGCTTGCACTAAAAGCAATTTTGTACATTAGTCTCATGTTAACTAAGGTAGATTTGGTGAGATGAAGTGATGTATATATATTACACTCCCTCAATTTCTTTTCTTTTTTCTTTTTCTTGATTATATATATTGTGGGGTAGAGAATTCAATATCAGTACATATATACAAGATGAGGTGATTAAATCAGGATAATTAGTCTATTCATGTTTCCAAAAAGTAATCAATCTTTGTCACCCTTAACTAGTTTCTTACCCCCCCCACCTTCCCTTTTACCACCTGTGATAATCACAGTACTGTTCTCTCCTTTTTTGAAAGTTTAATGTATTATTGTGATCCTTCCTTCCTTCTTTTCTTTCTTTTAGCTCCAAATTATGAGTGAGGACACGTGGTATTTCTCTTTCTGTGCCAGTTTATTTCACTTAAAATTTTCTCTTATTTTTGCCTATGTTGCTGCAAATGGCAGAATTTCACTCTTTTTTTATGGCAGAGTAGTATTCCATTGAAGATATATACCACATTTTCCTTATCCAGCCATCTGTCAGTGGACATTTAGGTTGATTACAACTCTTGGCTATTGTAAATAGAGCTGAAATAAACATGAGAGTGCAGGTATTCCTCTGACATGATCAGGAATATACCCAGCAATGGGATTGCTGGATCATATAGCAGTTCTATCTGTAGTTGTTTGAGGAAACTCCATACTGTTTTCCATAATGGCTGAACTAATTTACAATCCCACAAACAGTGTAGGCAGGTTCCCCTTTCTCCACATCCTCACCAGCATTTGTTATTCTCTGTCTCTTTGATAACAGCCAGTCTAACTGGGGTGAGATGATATCTCAATATGGTTTTGATTTGCATTTCCCTGATGATGAGTGATGTTGAGTATTTTTTCATGTGTCTGCTGGCCCTTTGTATATCTTTTTAACTGAGTTACTTTTTTCTTACTATTGAATTATTTGAGTTCTTTGTACATTCTGGATATTAATCCTTTGGATGCATAGTTTGCAAATATTTTTTCCCATTATGTAGGTTGTCTTTTCACTCTGTTTCTTTTGCTGTGCAGAAGCTTTTTAGTTTGATATAATCCTATTTGTTTATTTTTTTCTTTTGTTCCCTGGCTTTTAGGGTCATATTCATAGGCTTTGCCCAGGCTTACTTCCTGTAGGGTTTCCCCTGTGTTTTCTCTTAGGAGTTTCATAGTTTCAGGTCTTATATTTAAGTATTTATTCTATTTTGAGTTGATTTTGGTATATGGTGAGAGGTGTTCAGGTTGTTTCATTTTTCTACATATGGATTTTTAGTTTTCCCAGGACCATTTATTGATGAAACAGTCTTTTCCCTGATATAAGTCCTTGTTGCCTTTGTCAAAGATAAGTTGGCTGTAAGTATGTGGATTGATTTCTGGGTTCTCTATTCTGTTCCATTGGTTTGAGTGTCCATATTTATGCCAGTACCATCCTGTTTTTGTTACAATAGCTTTGTAATATAATTTGAAGTCAGGTAGTATTATGTCTTCAACTTTATTATTATTGTTTTTTTTTTCCCCTCAGGATGGCTTTGGCTATTCAGCATCTTTTTTTCTTTCATATGAATGTTAGGATTCTGTTTTCCTATTTTTGTGAAGAATGTCATTGGTATTTTGACAGGGATTGCACTGAACATGTAGATCACTTTGGGTAGTATGGACATTTTCACAATGTCAATTCTTCCAATCCAAGATCATAGGATGTCTTTCCATCTTCTTGTGTCTTCCTTAATTTCTTTCAGCAGTGATTTGTAATTCTCATTGTATAGATCTTTCATCTCCTTGGTTAAATTGTTTCCTAAGTATTTCATTTTTTGGAGATTGTTTTAAATTGGCTGGCTTTATTTATTGAAATAAAAACTTAAAATTTTTTACATCAAAGCTGTTAAGTTACAATGAATGGGAAAGTAGTACAATATCAAATGTAAACATTTTTATGAATTGTGAGGTTTTGTGTGACTTACCAATCAAGGCAAAACATGGTGAATTTGAAGTATTGAGACCGAAGATGAACTAGTCTAACAATTTTCTTAGTTTATTTTTTGGCTAGTTTTTATTTGAGTATTAAAATTCTAATCCTTTGTTCATGTTGATTTTATATCCTGCAACTTTACTGAAATTGTGTATCAGTTCCAAGAGGTTTTTGGTAGAGTCTTCAGGTTTTTCTATATATAGGATCATGTCATTTGCAAACAGGGACAGTTCGACTTCGTCTTTTCAATCTGGATGACCTTTATTTCTTTCTCTTGCCTAATTGCTCTGGCTAGTACTTCCAATACTATGTTAAATAGGAGTGGTAATAGTGAGCATTGTTGTCTTGTTTCTGTCCTTAAGGGAAAAACTTTCAGTTTATCTCTATTTAGGATAATATTGGCAGTGGGTTTGTCATAAATGGCTTTTATTATGTTGAGATACTTTCCTTCTATACCTACCTTGCTAAGAACCTTTATCATAAAGGGATGTTGTGTAGATATGCCACATTTTCTGTATCCACACATCTGATGATGGACATTTTGGGCTGGTTCCCACTCTTGGCTATTGTAAATAGTGCTGCAATAAACAGTGGAGTACAGGTTTCCTTTCAACATGATGATTGCCATTCCTCTGGGTATATTCCCAGCAGTGGAATAGGTGGGTCATATGGTATATCTATCTGTAATTTTTCTTAAAGGCTGCACCATTTTCCAGTCCCATCAACAGTGTAGGAGGGTTCCCCTTTCTTTGAAATGTCACCAGCATTTATCATTCTCAGTCTTTTGGATATTAGCCATCCTAACTAGAGTGAGATGGTATCTCAGTGTGGTTTTGATTTGCATTTCCTGAATGCTGAGTGATGTTGAATATTTTTTCATGTGTCAGTTGGCCATTTGTATATCTTCCTTTGAGAAGTGCCTTTTCAGCTCAAAGAATGAAATACTACCATTCACAGCAACATGGATGGACTTAGAAAAAATTATATTAAATGAAATAAGTCAGGCACAGAAAGAGAAATACCACGTCTCACTTATATGTGGGAACTAAAATAAATACACAAGCAAATGGGGTGGAGAATAAGACACAATAATCAGAATTCCTTCAACTTGTTAAGACAAGTGAACAGATATAATGTTGATGGGTGGGAGGGGGAAAACCGAGGGGGAGGGAAGAATTGGTAAAGGGACACAAAAATCAAATACATTGTATATTGATAAAATAAAATAATAAAATAAAGAAATAAAGGGATGTTTAAGTTTGTCAAATGCTTTTTCTGCCTCTACTGAGGTAATTATATGGTTTTAGTCCTTGATTGTGTTGATGTGATGTATCATATTTATTGACTCCTTTATGTTGAACCATCCTTACATCTCTACGATGAATCCCACTTGATCATGGTGTATATTTTTTTTTGAAATGTTGCTGTATTCTTATTGCTGATATTTTGTTAAATAGAGACAAAACTGCCTGATCCTTGCAATTGATACTGCTGCTGAATGGAGTTTCCCCCGTTACCTGACAAGCGATACCATTTTACATAGTATTATCATTTGATGATACACAGTCTCTAGACATGTGGATGTATTTCTGTAAAGATCCCTGTTTTTCCCACTGGCCCTTAAATGAAATATACACATGCCAACATAAATTGGCGTGTGTATATAAATGACCAAGAATAATGAATATAAATGCAAAGCACTTGGAAAGAAAGACAAAATTTATTGAAATAAAACTTAAAACTTTTTATAACAAAGCTGTTAAGCTACAACGAAAGGGAAAGTAGTGCAATATCAAATGTAAACATTTTTATGAATTGTAAGATATTTTGTGTGACTGACTAATAAAGGCAAAACATGGTGAATTTGAAGTATTGAGACCGAAGATGAAATAGTCTATGATAAAAATTTTCAGTGTTGGGAAAGAGATATAAATTATGTATAAAAAGGACCCTGGAAGGATAGTTGAGGTAAAAAGGAGGTGGAGTTCTACTGGCTGGGTGACTCCAGAAGTTTCTCAGTAGAATCCATAGGACCAGTATCTGCCACAGCAAGATGGGTGGCACGAACCATATCCACATCTGCCATAGCCACAGCCATAGCCACAGCCCAGGCCACCATAATAGTTGTTGTAGTAGCACATGGTGTTGAGAGTGAAAGGTTCAATGGAGAAGAAGGTTATCAAATTTCTCAGTGTGAATGTCACCATCTGCACAGAGCCTTTTGTACACCTTCCATAATGGGCGGGGCAAACCACAAGCAGGTCTTTGCTTTATATTTCACATTAATTGACATTTTAAAGTTTCATAATCTATTGTTTATTAGACAGAAATAAGCTGTCATAACATGCTATTATGTCAGGATTCCCACAGTCAGTGTAGATGCATTTAACAAGCAACCTTTGTTCTATTAGGAATGCTCAACTATAACACTTACTGTGTTTTTGTTAGTTTATTATCTATGACAAGTTTGCATGGGGAGCTCTTTTTCCCCACATCTTCATTATTATTTTGTTATTATACCTTTTATCTCAATAAAATGTGTGGTTAGGGTTTATGAATGTCCCTATGTGGGTCTGTGGCTTCATGAATTGGAGACATTAATAAAGTCATTAAACTGCCAAATCGCCTATTATTTTTTTAAAGAACAAAATATGATTTCCCCTAGATATGAGTTTCCAGAGATTATTTACTACTGAAAGACTGCTTATATATTTCTTTGCTGTTTTAATGTCACCTCTTCTTTCATCTTGAAATCTGTTATTAAAATTTGTCTTGGTCTAGGTGATTTTTGTCACTGCATTATACAATTTGCCATTTACTTGTTTATTAATTTTTTTAAGTGTGCAAATTTCATCTCTTGGGTGGATATATGACTTTCTAAATTTTATGTCATGGTGTTGTCAAACCCTCTGCCCAAGATTGGGATACTGATGAAGACTAAGTTCATAAACAAGTATAGGTATGAGATCTTCTTAACTCTCTGGATCAGGATTCTTCTTGCTCATTCACTTGCCCTCTAGGAGTAACATGACCTTGGAAGAGAACACCTGTAAATTATTGACCCAGTACTAGCCCTAACTAGCAGTCATTTATATGAGTCAGTGGTGCTTAATACAGAGATAACTTCCCATTAATATACAGTCTAGAGTCCTTCCTAATTAAGAATATGGTCTGTGTTGTTCTTTAAAGAGAATATTTTAAATTTTATAGTTGATATGTTCCTTGCCTACACTTCATAGATCCAGGTATTGGAAAGAAGATTGTGTGAAAAAAAAGTAATGCAACAACATGTTTGAGTGAAAACTAAAGTACTGGATTTTCTGTTGAAAACTAGGTACCATTCTCTCCTCTTTCTGTATCTCATGGACAGGCATCTATTTTCTCATGTTACCTCCTAGGAGGGTCTGCCATAGGTTCTGCCAGACCAAGACCTGGAAGATAAGTAAAAACCACATTATTTCATTTGCATTAGCCAGAAGATGTATGACTTTTGCAAATGTGGGGTTTTTGACATATGTTCCCCTGAGAAACACTGACCTGCAGTTTGTAGTTGCAGGTCAGCTGTAACGTTCAGTGTCAATTTGTAATGGTTTCTGAGACTTCATGACTCATGAAAAAATAACTGTAAATTTGAGTGATCGTGCAGGTCTTTCTTGACTTTTTCTTCTATGGCCATTATCATGATTTTATATATACTTATTTCTCTATATTAAATCCCTTTCTGTTTAAAATATATGGAGTGGTTTCTATTTCCTTACCAAACCTTGAAAGATACACCTCACAATGCAGTCCTAAGTATATAACATTACTCAGGAGAGTTAAACACAATATATGTGTGAATTAATGCAACATACAATTTTATTGTGTCTAAAAGTTGAATTCTTATTCTCGGTTTTTTTTTTTTTTTTTTTTTTTTGAGACCGGCTGCACCGTGCTCAGCCAGTGAGCGCTGTGAGCGCACCGGTCATCCCTATATAGGATCCGAACCCACGGCGGGAGTGCTGCTGCGCTCCCAGCGCTGCACTCTCCCGAGTGCGCCAGGGGCTGGGCCCTTATTCTCGGTTTTAATAGATGAAGTTCTTTCCAGACAATCATGGGGAAAACATCTTGCCAGCCTATAATTCTGTAGTCAGTGAAAGTAGCCAACCAAATTTAATGTAAAACAATTTCTTTTCCAGAGAAAAGTAGCCAGCAGACCTGCACTAAGAAATACTAACTAAAGAATTATTTTCATGCAGAAGAAAAAATATCCCACATAGAAATATGTAAACTCAGGAAGTTAGGAGGACTAGGAAAAGTGAAATGTATAGCTCAATATAAATGACTGGGTAAAATGAGCAGTGTGAAGGGGGTGTCTACAATCTGCAGAGAACTTAATTATGGTTTGGAATGGACTGCAGAGATTGAGCGTGAGAGGAGAGCACTGACATATCCTGGTGTGGACATCCACACGTCCTTCTGTGTGTTACATGGAAGCAGTCAACTGGAAAGAGAAAGGGTAGAAACAGCTTGTATCAGGAATAGCAGCAATTGAGAAGGGTGAGCACAGGAGAAGAGTAATGGAATTGGTAGCTCTGCAGAGCATCAGAGCTCTAATTGGGTTAAGAGCGTTCCTCATGATGGAGGAATACCGTGGAGACGCTCAGTTCAGGGTGCTGGAGTCTGACTCAGATGAGGAGAGACTTCACCCAGCATTGCAGGATAAATTGGACATTTACAAGGGTGAAGGACTGCAGTAATCATTTGGTGTGGGTTGTTGGAGGCCATATAGGATGAGGAGGATAATCCTCTTTGGAGTAGTGTTTGGAGACTGCATCAGCAATGGAAATTGGCTAACACTGGAAGAATGATCAAATAGGTAAGTCTATCAAGGATAATGGGAGCCACTGACAATGTCTGGCATGACCATTTTTATTGCAGACAGGGAGAAAACTAGAGCATACTGTGATGTTGGATTGGACTGCAAATATCAGTTTGAACACATGGTTTTTGATTTATTTATTGACAGATAAAAATTATATATATTTAAGGTATACAACTTGATATTTTGGTAAATGTATACATTCTGAAATGATTACTACGTTCAAGTTTATTAACATATCCATCAACCCACACATTTACAATTTCTTTTTTCTTTTTTTCTTTTTTTTGGTGAGTACAATTAAGATTTTCCCTCAGCATATTGTAAATACACAATACGGTAGTGTTTACTGTAGTCACCTAATGCATATTATATCTGCAGAACTTACTCCTCTTGCATAACTAAAACTTTGCATCCTTTGACCAACATTTTCCTATTTCCCAGTCCCCTCAACCCCTGGAAACCAACATTCTCCTCTCTGCTTCTATGAGTTCACCTTTTTAGATTCTACATGCATGTGTGATCATGTAGTAGTTGTCAGTGTCTGGCTTATTTTACTTAGCATAACATCCTCTGTGTTTATCCGTGTTGTCAAAAATGGCAGGATTCCTCCTTTTTAAAGACCGAATAATATTCTAATGTGCACGTGTGTGTGTGTGTGTGTGTGTTTGTGTGTGTATTAAACATTTTCTTTGTCCTTTCATTTGTTGATGGGCACTTAGGTTGTTTCCATATCTTGTTATCTTGGTTATTGCAATTAATTGCAATGAATATGGAAGTCCAGATACGTCTTCAAGATTCTGATGTTATTTCCTTCGGGTGGATATCCATAAGTGGAATTGCTGGCTCATAAGGTAGATGTATTTTTAATTTTTGAGAAATCTCCATTCTGTTTCCCATAATGGCTATATCAATTTACATCTGCTCCAAGTGTGATCGAGGGTTCCCTTTTCTTCATATGATCTCCAACACTTATCTCTAGTCTTTTTGATAATAGGCATTTTAACATGTGTGAAGTCATATCTATTCTGAGCTCTCTATTTTGTTCCATCAGTCTATAAATCTGGTTTTTGTAATGTTGACCTACACTTTTAATTACTGTAGCCTTGTAATATATTTTGAAACCAGAAAATGTAATGCCTCTAGGTTTGTTCTCCTTTCTCAGCATTGCTTCATCTATTCTGGCTTTGTGTGTGTGTGTGTGTGTGTGTGTGTGTGTGTATGTATTTATGTGTGTTTCTGCATGAGTTTTTAGATATTTTTTCTCTAATTCTGTAAAAAAATGGCATTGGCATTTTGATAGGGATTACAATGAATCTATAAATCACTTTGGGTAGTATAAAGACTTTAACAATATGAATTCTTCAAATTTATGGACATGGAATATTTTCCCTTTTAACTGTGCCTTTAATTTCCTTTATTAATG
>NW_007730339.1:40898-46915 GCF_000696425.1 Galeopterus variegatus | reverse complement strand
TGTGTGTGTGTGTGTGTGTGTGTGTGTGTGTGTATGTATTTATGTGTGTTTCTGCATGAGTTTTTAGATATTTTTTCTCTAATTCTGTAAAAAAATGGCATTGGCATTTTGATAGGGATTACAATGAATCTATAAATCACTTTGGGTAGTATAAAGACTTTAACAATATGAATTCTTCAAATTTATGGACATGGAATATTTTCCCTTTTAACTGTGCCTTTAATTTCCTTTATTAATGTTTTATAATTTTCAGTGTACAAGTCTTTCCTTCTTTAGCTAAGTCTATCTCTAAGTATTTAATCTTTTGTTGCTATTGTAAATGGAATAATTTTCTTAATTTCCTTTTCAGATATTTTGCTATTTGTGTATAGAAATGCCACTGAATTTTGTATGTTGATGTTGTATCCTACAACTTTATTAAATCTGTTTATCACTTCTAATAGTTTTGTTTTTATTTTTACTCTTTAGGGTTTTCTACATATATGATCATATGTCATCTACAAAGAGAGATAATTTTACTTCTTTCTTTCTGATTTGGAGGCCTTTCTTTTCTTTTTCTTGTTTTCTGCTCTGACCAGGACTTCCAGTACTACCTTGAATAGAAGTAGTCAGAATGCGCAATCTTGCCTTGTACTGTATCTTAGAGGAAAGACATTCAGTTTTTTCCCAGTGGTAATTATGTTAACTGTGGACTGTTCACATATGGTCTTTATTTTTGAGGTAAGTTTCTTCTACAACTAATATGTTGACAGTTTTTACCATAAGCGACTGCCAAATTTTGTAAAATGGCATTTTAGCATCTATTATGATGATCATGTGGTTTTTATGTTTCATTCCATTAATTTGGCATGTCATATTGATTTATTTGCCTATGTTGAACCATCCTTTCATCCCAGGGATAAGTCCCACTCGGTCATGGTGCATAATCCTTTTATGGTGCTTTTAGATTCAGTTTGCTAATATTTTATTCAGGAATTTTGCATCTTCTTTCACTGGGCATAGTTTTCTTGGGGTGTCTTTGTGTTGTTTTGTTATCAGGGGTGATTATGGTCTCATAAAGTGAGTTTGGAAGTGCGTTTTTGTCTAATTTTTGAATGAGCTTAAAATATTAGAATTAAGTTATCTTTGAATATTTCATAGAATTTCTCAGTAAGCCCATCACGTATTAGACTTTTCTTTGCTAGAAATGTTTAGATTACTGAGTCAGTTTTTTTTATTTGTTATTGGTTTGTTCAGGCTTTCTACTTCTTCTGGGTTTGGCATTAGTATGTTGTATATTTCTAGTAATTGATCCATTTCTTTTGGTTGTCCAGTTTGTTGGCATGTGATTGCTCATAATAGTTTCTTATGATCATTTTTATTTTTCCGGTATTAATTGAAATATCTCTACAAATCTCTCTACAGGACATTTTATACACTTTCAGTAGTGGATAGGGGTAACCACAGATTGTGTTTATTGCATATTTTACACTAATTTTTATTAGAAAACTTTTAAGTCTCTTGATTCATAAGGTCAAATGAAGATTCCATAATCAAAATTACATTGCTACCATGTCAGGATTCCTGTAGTCAAATCACGTGGCTTTAAAATGAGATGTTTTCTCAACAATAAGCAACTCAGTTGAGAAATGGGCAAATGATCTGAACACACACCTCACCAAGAATGTATACAGGTGGTAAATAAGCATATGAAAAGATGCTCAACATTATATGTCATTAGGGCATTGCAAATTAAAACAATGAAGTACCATTACACACTATTAGGATGGCTAAAATTCAAAACAGTGACAACATCAAAGGCTGTTAGCAATGTGAAGCAACAGGAAATCTCATTCATTGCTGGTGGAAATGCTAAATGATAAAACCACTTTGGAAAACAGTCTGTATACTTACGAATGTATCTAAGACATTACTGCTATAATAATTTTGCATTTTAAGAAACAAATCTATGTCATATAGTATTAGCATTTATGTCTTGCTCATGTGTGTGTGGGTTAGCTGGCATTTGGCCAACATAATCTTGGTGTAGCTCTAGTTGTGGAGTCGTTTTAAGCCTTCTCCATGTGTCTCTCATCTTGCTTGGATGGTATCTTCCAGGAGCATCTTCACCAGGTAAAAAGGCAAGAGTGTAACAAGGAAAGCTCAGTTAGGCATACACATACCTTTGTCCAGGATACGTCTGCTAATTCTACTGGCCTATTGAGATAATATTGCCAAGCTGGAAGGCATGGAGCAAAAAGATACACATATCTATAGTAAGATCAGAAGAAGCAACACTGGTAATCATACTCCAAAGGGAGGGGAGGTATACTCCTGCACTAAAGGTGGGAGATGAGCAAATAACTTCTCTTCAGTAATAATACAACCCAGGGATTTGCAAATTCTTGCTCAGCATTTGTTTTGGTAATTAAATTTTACTCGAAAAGTCCACATCCTTTTATATATGGCTTGTTGCTGCTTTTAAACTTCAAAGGCTAATTTGAGCAGTGGAGACACAGACCATATGGCTTGCAAAACCTAAAATATTTACTGCATAACTTGTTACAGAAAAAGTTTGTCTTCCTTTGATTGATCTATTCAAGTAGGTATATTGGTTGGGTATACAGTTAGAACCATAACTGCTGGGTAATAGAAGATACCACAAGTTTTCCAAACTTTAACTTTGTACCTCCATTATTTTTTTTCACTATTCACTATACTTCTGTATTTTCTGTGTTTTTTCTTAGGTTTCATTGACTTGTTAAAGTCTATTGCAATATATATCACTTTTGCTTCTTTCCAAATGAGTCTAGGATCTTAAAGCTAAGTGTTTTTGTACTTCTGTCTTTTGTAATATTTGTCTCATATATTTTATTTTCTATATATTTCTACTCAAAAGCAGTTATTATTTGCATTCAATTAATATCCATTTATATTTTTTGAAGAATTTCATTCTTTGTGAGTGTTCATGTATTTGTCTGGGTCACTTTCCTTCTGCCTAAAAAAAAAATTTGTTTAGTACCATTCATACTTGAAGTAAATTTTCTCACTATTTATCTATCTGGAAGCTTTTATTTTATTTATTTATTTAAAATTTTAATTTATATATTTTAGTAATGTATTTATTTATTATGTTTTAGCACATGAACATTTTTGATTGTGTAAAATTCTAAGTTGATAGCTATTTGTAATCCATTCTTAAAATATCCCATTTTCCTTCAGCTTTCTTTGTTTCTATTGCGGAGTCCACTGGCATTCTTTAGTTGCTCTTTGTGCATAAAGTGTTTGTTTTCTCTAGCTAGGTTAAGACTTCGGATTTGCACTTAACTTTTAGCTGTTGATCTGTGTTTAGATGTAATTTTATCATATTTCTCCTCTTGGAAATGCAGAGCTTTTGGATAATGTGCGTTGATGTCTTTCAACGGTATAGAAAATTACAGGCTATTTTCTCTTGCTCCCACCATTTCTGTTTCTCTGTTTTTGTTGCTTTCTGTTACTACGTCTGGATCTGTCTTTTCTTTCTCTGTTTCTTTCTCCTTATCTCTTCTATTATACACACAAACACAAAGAAAATCTATGAGAAAACATTAGATGCAATGTAGTATAGAGTTTAATGAAAAATAGTTTTATCTTTTTAGATACATTTGAAAACCAGAATATATGAAGAAATATATAATGGGAATGCAATGTCAAAGTAAAGGCATCATTTGAAAACAGATAATTTGAAGGATTCCAGATGATTTTGATCAATAAAGATGTCACATGTGAAATCCGAAGTATGTTTTTCCAGATAAATTTTGATGAATTTGCCCCTTGTTATGGACGTAAAAGAGAAATTCTAAGGGAATTCCTGGTGGTGGCAGAAAAATGAGTCCTTTGGGATGTGTGGCTCCAGATGTGTTTCAGTAGAACCCATAGGACCAGGATATGCCACAGCAAGAGGGGAGACACCAGACGTATCCATATCTGCCATAGCCACAGCCATAGCGACATCCCAGGTGTCCATGGTAGTTTCTGTATTAGCGCAGGATGTTTAGACCGAAAGGTTCACTTGAGGAGGAAAAAATTATTTTTCTTTGTTTAAATGTTATCATCTGCACAGGACCTTTTATACCATGTCAGTCAGTGGTGAATGGGGCAAACTTCAGGCATTGCTGGCTCCATCATTTAGAATAACTTTCACTAGAAAAATTTACTGAATCTTTTGTTTACTCAGGAAAAGAGAATACCTTGTAATTAAGATAGCTTTCCTATTATATCAAATGTTACAAAATTAAGGCATGTAATACAATAAGACATTTTGTTTTATTTTGAATATCAGTTACTCAGTGTATAATTAATTTAGGTGGATTGTTCATTGTCCTCTACCCACTTCCAGGTAACACTAGGTCTGAATGTCTGTAGACTACATTTCCCAAGGTGATTTGCAACACAAGATTTTGCATGAAATTCCACCAAATGAGAGAGACTTTAATGAGATGTCAAAGACATTAGAAGGTATTAGAGATCCTCTTAACTCTTGGATTTACTAGACAAAGTGAGGGCTCTCATTGCTAAGCCTAGTTTTCTTTTATATCCAAATGGTGTCCACCAAAACATGCTTTTAGAAGTTTTTGTTTCACCAATTACATTGTCCATGCTTCCCACTTTTATTCAGTTCAAATATGTCGTAAGTGCTTGGTGTAACATATATCATACAGTTCTTTCTTCAAGTTTCAGTTCATAGGCTTGTTTATTTCCTAAAAATAATTGATTGCAAGAGAACTGGACTCTATAAAAGTGATTATTTCTGTAAGATAAAATTTCTGTGTTTCAGGGTATATTTGTATTTAGCATTTTTAAATATTTCCAAACATATTCCACAGGGTTGTGCCAAATTTCATACCTGTCCAGTAGCAAGTTCTAGCTTTTGCACATTCTCAAAATTACTTGGTATCTTACTTCTCTTTCATTTTAGTCATTGTGATGTGTATGCATTGGTTTCACTGTGATCGTAATTTGCATTTTTTGCTCTAATGAACTTGGTCACCTTTTGTTATCATTTGCTGTAAAATGCTTGTGCAAGTTTTTAGCCTTTTTAACTTGTTTTTTTGTGTCACAACCTAAATTCATTATTACACTGGCTAAATCCTGCGGTACAAAGTTGAATGCATGTTGTCCTGATGGTCATTCTTGTCTTACTCCTGACCTTAGTAGGAAATTATTCAAAATATCAGCATTAAGTATTATGTATAAGCTATAGATTTTATGTAGATATTATTTATCAAATTAAGGATTTTTTTTCCCTATTCTTTGTTTAATTTTTCTTAGAAATTTATGAATGGATATTAGGTTTTAGTAAGTTTTATCTTAGTCTCTTTTTTGTTTTCTTATTTTTCTCTTTTTTCATTGAAGCATAAATCATTATACATATTTTTGGGGTGCAGCATTGACTACTATCACGTGTGTATAACATGTGATGATCCAATCAATATTATTAGTATATTATTCATTATTGCAAATTGTAATTATTCTTTACACTCATTATTACAAATCATAATTATTCTTTGTGCCCCTTACTCAATATCTTCCCAATCCCCTTCTCCCTCCTCTTCTCCCACCTCTAGTAAACATAGATATGTTCTCTCCTTCTGAAAGAACAAGACCCCAAAAACACAAGCAACAAAAGAAAAAAACAAACAAATGGGATTATATCATACTAAAAAGCTTCTGTATACCAAAGGAAACAATCAACAGAGCAAGAAGACAACCTACAGAATGGGAGAAAATATTTGCAAAGTATACATCTGACAAGGGATTAATGTTCAGAATTTGTAAGGAATTCAAACAACAAACACCTTAACTCTGCAAAAACAAATAGTTCAATTAAAAATGGGCAAAGGAGCTGAATTTAACAGTAAAAAAATAATTCAATTAAAAATAAGCAGCTGAATAGACATTTCTCAAAGGAAGATATACAAATGACCAACGGGTATGCGAAAAAATGCTTATCATCACTAAACATCAAGGAAATGCAAATCAAAACCACATTGAGATAT
>NW_007730339.1:37511-40394 GCF_000696425.1 Galeopterus variegatus | reverse complement strand
GAAAAAATGCTTATCATCACTAAACATCAAGGAAATGCAAATCAAAACCACATTGAGATATCATCTCACCCCAGTTTGACTGGCCATTTTAAACAGACCATGGATAACAAATGCTGGAGAGGATGTGAAGAAAGGGGAACTCTCTTAAACTGTTGGTGGGACTGTAAATTAGTGCAGCCATTATGGAAAATAATGTGGAGGTTTCTCAGACAACTACAGATAAAACTACCATAAAATTCAACAATCCTACTATAGGTATATATATCCAAAGGAATGGAAATCATCATGTTAAAGGAATACTTGCACTCACATGTCAATCATAGCTCTATATACAATAGCTAAAAAATGGAGCCAACCTAAATGTCCATAACTGATGACTGGATAAGGAAAATGTGATACAATGGAATACTATTCACCCATAAAAAAGAATGAAATTATCTTCACCTCTTAAGATATTTATATAAATTTCTTTTTTTGTTAACGTGATGAATTGCAGCGACTGACTTTTCAAATATTATCCCAATCTAGGATTTTGCAGTCTTGAAATATGGCTTTTGATACTTGGTTTGATAATATGTTGTTTCAGATTTGTATAACTACGTTCACAAAATGTATTCCCTTTTTTGTAATATTCTTGTTATGTTTTGACTTTGTCGGTAGGTTTTTCTCTTTTCCTGTTCTGTGGAAGAGTATTTGTAGGACTGGTATTAATTTTTTTCTTAGGTCGTCAAATGATTCATCAGAGAAGTCATCTTGGCCTGGAGTTTCCTTCTCATGAATGTTTTAAAATACAGATTTATTATCTTTTGAGTGGTACATGCTCAGATAAAATTCCATATTTTTGCTGTTCCCTGTGTGCATGGGGTTGAAGAAGACCTAGAATCAATGAAAAAAAGAGTTGTGATTTGTAAGGAAAAGTTGGAACCACAAACACAAGAATTGGTGTTATAGGAAGGAAACTGTATTCTTGTTATGCTGAAATGGTGATGAGGTCTCTAACCTGGAGGAATTGTGTACAAGATTGATAAAGCCACCGAGTCGGCAGCCAGGAGGCATGGCAGATTTTTTTCCCTCTTTTTTCTTGAACTGTAGAAGAGCAAAGAGAAGAAGGTGATGAGGAAGGAACAAATTTCAATCACCCAGGAGCATAGCGATGTCAGAAAGCTGCCAACAGCATGTATATGTGAGAACAGTGCTGTTTTTGTAGGGAATACGTGAACTCAAACCTTAGCATATGAGCATAAGAATGTAGGGAGAACAGATAGAGATAACAGGAAGGGCTCAGAGTCACACAAAAACATTTTGTATGAGTAGTTTACCCAGATCTGGTGAACNAAATGGTGATGAGGTCTCTAACCTGGAGGAATTGTGTACAAGATTGATAAAGCCACCGAGTTGGCAGCCAGGAGGCATGGCAGATTTTTTCCCCTCTTTTTTCTTGAACTGTAGAAGAGCAAAGAGAAGAAGGTGATGAGGAAAGAAGAAATTTCAATCACCCAGGAGCATAGCGATGTCAGAAAGCTGCCAACAGCATGTATATGTGAGAACAGTGCTGTTTTTGTAGGCAATACGTGAACTCAAACCTTAGCATATGAGCATAAGAATGTAGGGAGAACAGATGGAGATAACGGGAAGGGCTCAGAGTCACACAAAAACATTTTGTATGAGTAGTTTACCCAGATCTGGTGAACAAACATTAGCCTTTACCTTTTCTTTTAAAGTGTTTGGTACAATTTATGTAGAAATATTTCAAACTGCAAAGTGCAAAACCAGAAAAAGAATTTCTATGTTCTTTCCACTTCGATTCCTTACTTATTGACATTCCTGCACATCTGTATTTTACATTTTACTCTGTCATCTCTGTCTCTCTATCTTTCTGTCTCTCTCCCATTCTTCCTTATCTCTCTGTCTCTATCCCAGTCTCTCTCTATTATCTCTATGCTTCTCCCCTTCTACCATCTCTACCATCAGACTTATACCTTCATGTATCATAATCATAGAATGCCACTGTCCCTAATGTGGGTACTGTAGATATATCCTTCTGATATCTCATTTCTAAGTTAGGACTTCTCCAAACACAATTGTGCCTCATTCTTTTTGGTCACAATTTGTCTTATAGTTGCCCTGGGCTTGCTAAAGATACTTTCCAACAGTAGCAGTGGGCATGGGGCCCTTCTAATCTTTGTCTCTTTTCAGTTAAGAATTCAGGTGCTTTGTGCAAAACGGGAGACATTTGTATTTATGCAAAGTCTATACCAGCAGTTACAGAAAGCTCTACATGAGGATTTTCTTTAAGGTAAAATGTAACATTTGACATGTTATTTACAGTTCAGCATGGAGTCAGCTGGAAGAAGCAAGATGTATTTTTGAGGAGAAATCAAGAGCACAAGGAGAAGTTGAACTGAGTGAAGCCAAGTTATGAAGGGGTATGCACAGAGTATCCCTCAAGGATCTATTTTATATATGTATGCTGATGAATTGATATTTGTTCTTTAGCCTGTATGAAGAGCAATTCTGTTCATCCATCTCATTTTAACTGAGGGAGGTTTGGTCAAATGAAGTGATCTATATAAATCACACTCCTTCACTTTCCTTAGAACAATTAGAATGGTCTAATGGGGGAGAGAACCTGTCTGAGCCTCGCACTTGACACTGTTGCAGAATAGTTTCCACTCTTATTGGACAAGCAGTACGATTTTACACAGTATTATCATGTGACCATCCAGACTCTCTAGGTGTGTGGACATATTTCTATAAAGATACCTGTTTTTCCATGTGCCTTTATATGAAATATACACACCCTAACATACACATATAAATGTCAGAGAAAAAATGAATATAAATGCAAAGCAGTTTACAAGAGAAGATAAAGTTTATTGAAAA
>NW_007730339.1:33996-36156 GCF_000696425.1 Galeopterus variegatus | reverse complement strand
TTGTTATATTTGGCATGCCCAACTCTAACACCATGTTTATATTAATGTCTATGATGACTTTTTATGGGAAGGGAAGCTCATTTCTCTCATGTCTTTATTATCATTTGTTATTATACTTTTTATCTCACAATGAAATGTGTGGCTAGTATTTATGAATATACAGGCACATGGGTTCATGAGTTGGAAACATGTACAAAGTCACAAAGCTGCCATATTATCTATTTACCTTTTTAAGGGTCAAACAATGATTTCCTCTTGATGAGTGTCCAGTGATTATTTACTACTGAACGACTTCTTATATATGTTTGTTGTTTTAATGCCTCCTCTTCTTTCACCTTGAAATTTATTATTTTAGTATTCTTGCCTTGGTGTAGGTAATTTTACCACTGAATTATACAATTTGCCATGTACTTATTAATTTCATTTTCTTTAAAAGTATAAATTAAATCTATTGAGTACAGGCATATGACTTTGTAAGTTTGAATTCTGTCAAAACTCTCTGTCCAAGATTGGGATACTAATGAAGAACTGGTTCATATTCAAGTATATGTATGAAGTCTTCCTCACTCTCTTCTTTTGGATCTAGGATTCCCCTTGCCCATTCAGTTGCCCTCTAGAAGTAGCATGACACTGGCAGAGAACACATGTCAACCATTAGCCCAGTGCTAGAACTGACTGGCAGTCATTTATATGATTCAGTGATGCTTAATAGAGAGGTAACTTCCCATTTATATAAGGTCTGTGCCTATTCAAAATTACACTCTGTGTTCTTCTTTAAAATGAGCATTTAAAATGGTATTGTTGATATATTCCTTGCCTACACTTCACAGACTCAAGTATTGGTTTAAAGATAGTGCTGTAAAAAAAAAGTAGGAACACAATAACATGTTTGAGTGAAAACTAAAGTATTGGCTTTTCTGTTGCAAACTATACTCTATTCTCTTCCCTTTTTATTCTGCTTCATGTATCCCATCGCAGCCATCTATGTTTTTCAAGTTTCTTTCTAGGGGGTTTGCCACAGATTCTGCTATTGATAAGCTCTTGAGCAGCACTGAGACCTGGAAGAGAGGCAGAAGCCATATTATTTCATTTGCATAAGCAAGTAAATGCATAACATTTGTCAAATATGGGGTTATTGAAGTATGTTCCCCTCAGAAATACTGACCTGCACATTGCAGGTACCTGTGAATTTCAGTGTCACTTTATNAAAAGAAACTCAAAAATTTTTACATCAAAGCTGTTCATCTACAATAAATGGAGGAGTTATGCAATATAAAGTGTAAACATTTTTATAAATTATTAGGTATTATACGTGCCTTTGGTCAATCAAGTTGAAGCATGATGATTCTGAAGTATTCAAAATGAAGATGAAATAGTGTAGGATAAAATTTTCCTGCTGGGAAATTGAAATAAATTACATCCAAGAAGGTTCTTGGAAGAATAGCTGGAAAATATAGGAGGAAGAGTTCTCTTGGCAGAGTGGCTCCAGAAATTTTTCAGTAGAATCCATAGGAAAAATATCTTCCACAGCAAGATGGGCGGTAGCAGCCATATCCACACCTGACATAGCCACACCCCAGGCCACCATAACAATATCCTAGGCCACCATAACCACAACCATAGCCATAGCCACAGCCCAGGCCACCATAGTAGTTGCTGTAGTAGCACATGGTGTTGAGAGGGAAAGGATCAGTTGAGGAGCAGGTTATCAATTTGCTCAGTGTGGATGTCCCCATCTGTACAGGGCCTTTTATATACCTTCCATAATAAGTGCGGCAAACCACAGGCTGGGGTTAGCCACATATTTTACATTAATTTGCATTTTAACTTGTCAGAATCAATCGTTTATTAAGCAGAATGAAGCCTTCATAACTTAGAATCCTTTGCTATTATGTCAGAATTTCCTAATTTAAAGTTCATGATTTTAACAAGCAAACTTTGTTATATTTGGCATGCCCAACTCTAACACCATGTTTATATTAATGTCTATGATGACTTTGTATGGGAAGGGAAGCTCATTTCTCTCATGTCTTTATTATTATTTGTTATTATACTTTTTATCTCACAATGAAATGTGTGGCTAGTATTTATGAATGTCTATATACAGGCACATGGGTTCATGAGTTGGAAACATGTACAAAGTCACAAAGCTGCCATATT
>NW_007730339.1:27601-32604 GCF_000696425.1 Galeopterus variegatus | reverse complement strand
TTCCCCTCAGAAATACTGACCTGCACATTGCAGGTACCTGTGAATTTCAGTGTCACTTTATAATGATTTCTGAAACTTTCTGGCTTACCAAAGATAATGGTGAATTTGAGTGATCGTAGAAGCCTTGACTTATTCTTCTATGGTCTTTATCATGATTTTGTAAGTGTTTATTTCTCCATGTAAAATGCCTTTCTGCTTAAAATACACAGAGTGGTTTTTATTTCCTTAACCAAACCTTGAAAGATACACCTTACAAGGCAGTCCTATGTACATGACATCACTTAGCAGAGTAAAATAAAAATAAATGTGTCAATGCAACATGCAATTTTATGAGTGTCAAAGAGTCAAGTTTTTTCTTTCTTTTTTAATTAACCGCTTTCATGGCGATTATGTTGAAAATATTCTGATAGCTTATACTTCTACACTTAGAGAAAGTATCCTTTAGAAATTAATGTAAACCAGGCACAGAAAGAGAAATACTTCATGTCCTCACTCATAAATGGGAGCTAAAAAAAAACCCCGAAACAAACAAAAAAGAAGGAAAGTTACAAAAAACACATTATCTCATGAAACTTTCAAAAGGAGAGAATGGAACTGAGGCTGGCACAGGTGAGAAAGTGGGAGAGGGAGAAATTGGTAAAGGACCACAAAAATGATTGTATTATGTAATGATAAATATAATAATGAAAATAAAGAATAAAATTTAGAAAACAAACTATTTGTAATACCATAAAATATACTATATATCTAGGAATAAATACAATGAAATTTGTTTAAGANTTTGTAATACCATAAAATATACTATATATCTAGGAATAAATACAATGAAATTTGTTTAAGATTTGTAAACTAAATCTCACAAAACATTAATGAGGGAGATTAAAGAGATCTAAATAATTAAATAATTAAAGAGATCTAAATATTGGAGGAATATACCAAGTATAAGGAAATGAAAACTCAAATTTCATGATAATCCTTTCTGAACTGAAACATGAAAATACCAGAGATGTTTTAGTTGTTGTTGCATTTTTTAATTTTAATTTTTGGTAAAAATTGACCAGGTGACTCTGCAAGTTATATAGAAATGTAAGGGATAAGAATAGCAAGATAATGTTGAAGAACATAGTCAAAGTTAGAAGACCTATATTATCTGATACCAATACTTATTATTAAAATTTATTAACCAAGACTGTGTACTATTGACACAAAATGGACAAAGTCATGAATGAAGAAAATACTGACTTCAGAAATATCAACAATATGCGGTCAAGAGATAAAGCAGGTGTGTTTCAATGCAGTGAGAAAAAAAGATAATGTTTTAAATAAATTAGTCAAAAAATACTGTTTAAAAATTAGACCTGTATCTCACATGCAAATATCAACTTCAAATGGGTTATACATCTAAAGGTGAACTTAAAAAACATTAAAACTTTATTAACAACACCAAAAACAAGAAAATCTCTTCAAAATATTTGCTTAGCAAAACAAACAAACAAACAAACAAACAAAAAAAAAACTGCTTAATAGGACAGAAAAAGTGCTGTAATAATTGGAATAAAGTGTATTAAGAACTTGACTCATTAAAATGCAACATTAAGAGAAGAACACAAGTTACAGGGTTAGGAAGATATTGTGTGCATGTATGTGTGTGTGTGGGTGTGTATATGAAGCAACCCAGTGGACAAATAGGTAAAAATGTCATTGGAATTTTGATGGGGATTGCATTGAATTTATATATCACTTTGGGTAGTATGGGGTGTGTATATGAAGCAACCCAGTGGACAAATAGGTAAAATAATCATACAGGTACTTCACAAAGTAACTATAACTAAGTGGCAACTAGGGAACATCCATTAGAATGATTTAAATTATTTTTTTAAAAAACTCGATAATACTCAGAATTAGAAAGGATGAGGAGGAATTAGAAATATTTCTGGCAGTATATAAATTAGAATAATTACTTTGGAAAACTGTTTGACCTTTACCATATCTACTGAAAGTAAACATGCAAATTACTCTATACCCAGAAATTTAATGTCTAGGTATATACATCATAAAAATGCACATGTAAGGTTTCCAGATGACTTGTGATAATTAAAAAGTAAAATAAAATAAACACAATTTCCTGTTACTGAATAAATGAATTGTGTTATATTCACACAATTGAACACTCTACACAAATGAGAAGAAAAGAACTTCTACTACCTGAACGTGTTTGAAACTCACAAACACAAAACTGAGTAAGATAAGAGAGACTACACACTGCAATTTTAGTTTTATAAATTTCAAAAGCAGGCAAAACTACTCAATAAGGATGGAAAACAACATATTGGTTGCGTGGGATTGTGGTGACTTGGAAAGAGCCTCTGGGGTGCTATTTATGGTGTATATTTTGATCTGTGTTGATCACATTTTGTAAAAATGATTTCTGCATATTATTGCATGCTTTTTCCAGAAATGACATGACACAAAATACACATTTCTTTAAAAATTTTCACAAGATGCTCACCTAAAAGAATATCCAATTTGAGTTATCAGTTTTCTGGTCATTTGCTCTCTCAATTTATAGTCGTAGCACAGATGAGTGAGTGGTAGTGATTGTCACAGCAGCACACACCCTCAGCTAAGGGACCCACATTCCTATCAAACACTCTTTACCCCAAATATTATATAAGGAAACAATACCTTTGGGAAACAGTATTTTTATTTTTGAAGATAAGATAATGGAGATTGACTAATGGAAATGTTTAAGTAGTCTTAATTTATTATGTGCTCCTTATGAAATCATATGGAAATATGGTAAGTTTTGTCTGTCTTATTAATTAATTTATTTAGTATTTACATAGTGTCAATTTATGTTGAGCAATTCTCTAAGTACTTGTTCATATGATTTACTAGTGGGTGTCCTAATACTATCTGTTTCCACACTTATTTTATGACGACACTGAATTTTGTAAGCTCATTAAAGTAACAGTAGCGATCTCTGGAGAAAAAAGATGAGAATTCATTTAATACATTGTTAAAACTATGTCATATAACATCATAATTTTGAATAAAAAATATTTGTTGATATCTCTATTATAGATATTCTTAAATAAGAAAGATACATTTTCAATTTTGAATATATTGGATGAAAACACATTGTGAGAATAAAGCAATTTATAATAATATAACTCATATGGGATATTTTCCATATTCAATTTTTTGGAAGGCAAATATTTAATGTTTGTTTTAAAGATGAGACTTACTTCACTTAAATCTGTTGAACAGGTCACACACATGCCCATATTGCATGCACAGAAAACCAACAGAAAGAAAGAAATATACATAAAAATAAAGCAATGTTGTTAATGCAGGTTTATTTAAAAATGAAGCTGAATGTTTTGCATATGAGATTATTGAATTAACCCTTATGCAGAAGTATACTTGCAATACAATACAAAGAAAATATTTCTTATAAATTGGAAAATATTTTGAGTGATTTTGGATAATGAAGAAAACAAAGCTGTATCTGAACTTCCCCAACTTCACCCTCATGAGATTAAGACAAATTTTCCATGTCTGAAAGGAGAATGGAATTACTGGAGGCAGAGTCAAGGAAATCAGGAGGATATTACCAATGGGCTGAAATTCTCTGGAAGTTTCATAGTAGAATACATAGGACTAGTACCTGCCAAGAAGTCTAGTCAGGGACAGCAGTATTGTCATCCACCATAACATCAGCCCAGGGTGCCATGGTATATGCCATAGTAGCACATGGTCTCCAAAGTAGAAAGTACAACTGAAGATCAGAGATTTCCTTTCCATAGACTGAATGTCACCATTTGTATTGGGTTTCTTATCTCCCTTCCTTCCCCCAATGGTGGGAAAACCACAAGCAATTTTGGACGAATTCATGAGAATTCATAAGAATTATTAAGTCTCTTGATTCATTATGTAAAGAAAGATTAATTTGCTGTCATGTCAAGATAGCCAGAAATACATCATGCACACTTAAAAAGGAATTTCTTTCCTATTTTCAAATCTTCCCTCATTGCACGTTTGGTAATAAGAATGTATCCAAGATAAAAGAAATGACACAACATGAAAGCCATATTTCAAATTTTTTTTTCCTTTAAATTTTTATTTTGTCAATATACAATGTGGTTGATTATTATGGCCCATCACCAAAGCCTCCCTCGCTCCTCCCTCTCCCCCCTCCCACCCAAGAATATCCTTTCCGTTTGTTTGTTGTAACAACTTCAAAAAAATTGTTGTTGTTATATCTTCTTCCCCCCCCCACTGTTTTTTTTTTGTGTGTGTGAGAGTGTGTGTGTGAGTGAACTTATTTATTTATTTTTAGCTCCCACCAATAAGTGAGAACATGTGGTATTTCTTTTTCTCTGCCTGACTTGTTTCACTTAATATTATTCTTTCGAGGTCCATCCATGTTGTTGCTAATGGGAGTATTTCATTCTTTTTTATAGCTAAGTAGTATTCCATTGTGTAGATATACCACATTTTCTGTATCCACTCATCAGATGATGGACATTTGGGCTGGTTCCAACTCTTGGCTATTGTAAAGAGTGCTGCAATGAACATTGGGGAACAGGTATACCTTCGACTTGATGATTTCCATTCCTTTGGGTATATTCCCAGCAGTGGGATAGCTGGGTCTTATGGTAGATCTATCTGAAACTGTTTGAGAAACCTCCATACCATTTTTCATAGAGGCTGCACCATTTTGCAGTCCCACCAACAATGCATGAGAGTTCTTTTTTCTCTGCAACCTTGCCAGCATTTATTGTTCATAGTCTTTTGGATTTTAGCCATCCTAACTGGGGTGAGATGGTATCTCAGTGTAGTATTGATTTGCACTTCCCGGATGCTGAGTGATGTTGAGCATTTTTTCATATGTTTGCTGGCCATTTGTATATCTTCCTTAGGGAAATGTCTATTTAGTTCTTTTGCCTATTTTTTAATTGGATTACTTGTTTTTTTCTTGTAAAGTTGTTTGAGTTCCT
>NW_007730339.1:26735-27115 GCF_000696425.1 Galeopterus variegatus | reverse complement strand
CATACTGTTTTGGTTATTATAGCTTTGCAGTATAGTTTAAAGTCAGGTAGTGTTATGCCTCAAGCTGTATTTTTTTTTTGCTCAGCATTGCTTTGGCTATGCGTGGTCTTTTGTTATTCTATACAAATGTCTGGATAGTTCTTTCCATTTCTGAGAAAAATGTCATGGAATTTTGATGGGGATTGCATTGAATTTATATATCACTTTGGGTAGTATGGCCAATCCCATGCTCTTGGATTGGAAGAATCAGATTTTTTTTTTTCTAACAAAATCTGTATTTTAAGGTAGACATACATGCTGACAATTCATATAATACACGATGAGTTTCTGAGTACCTGGAAGGCAAAATTATTTGACATCACAAATCTGATAAATTCCTC
>NW_007730339.1:18596-26649 GCF_000696425.1 Galeopterus variegatus | reverse complement strand
ATGAGTTTCTGAGTACCTGGAAGGCAAAATTATTTGACATCACAAATCTGATAAATTCCTCTATTTTCTTAGGGATAGTGTGTCTCTAAGTTTAGTATTTTTACTTGCAATGAGCTGACAATGCCAAGTTCTATACCACTTTTTAAAGTAAACTTATCAAAATACAGAATACACGTAGAAAAGACCATAAATCATTAGATTGATTTTCACAAAAGAACCATACAGATTTAGTCAGCATTCACATCAAGAAATAGAATAATTGCAAAACCCAGGGGGCTCTCATACTTCTTCCCTTCACCATTGCTATCCCAGGCATTACTTGTGCCACTTTTTGAAACCATGTATTTGTTTGACCACATGTATGCTTTATTTAAATGGATTCATACAATATGTACTATTTTTATCTATTGTAACTGCTGAGTGTTGTTGTAGGTCTGGGTAACAGACCTTTGTACCCCTTCCTGTGTATGTCCTGAGCCAGGTAGACAAAAGAAAAACCGAGCAGCCGCAGGCAAAGAGGCCATGCTTTATTTTTAGACACGAGCTCTGCTGAACGGCGGTTCAGAGCTGCTGCCTTCCACAATGAAGAGTACACAGAAATGGCAACAAGCCACGTGGTGCACAGGTGAATATGTGCACTAATTCTACTCTCATGAAACTTGTTTACAATGGATGTGCTGAATCATACCCAGCCGGATATGATGTAAGGGGGCCTGACCAAACCAACTCCACTTTCCTCAGATTTGTGCTTTTGAGATTCATACATGTCTTAGGTATATAAATTTTTAATTTTCATTGTTAAACAGTATTCTCTTGTATGAATGACATGACAGAATACATTTATCCATTTATTGTTGATGGAATGTCAAGTTGTCTCTGATTTCAATCATTATAAGTATTACTTCCATGGATTTTTCTGTACTTATTTTTTTGGCAAACTAATGTACATCTCAGTACATTATTGCCACAAAAATTACAATTTTAGGTAACAAATGTCAAGTTGTCTCTGATTTCAATCATTATAAGTATTACTTCCATGGATTTTTCTGTACTTTTTTTTTTGGCAAACTAATGTACATCTCAGTACATTATTGCCACAAAAATTACAATTTTAGGTAACAGTAAACATTTACTTCACCCTCAACTCTACATGTGCTCTGTGATTTGACTGAAGCAGACTGAGTTTGGGATAAGCAATGAGTTTGATATATGTTAACACTCCCCTCATTTTTATTAGCCTCTGGCCACTTCATCTCCTTTTAATGAAGAAAACAGAAGTGCAGGTGGCCCAGTCAGTTTTGGAGAATATGCAAGTCCCATTGTAAGAAGCAAGACAAAGGTGGAGAAAAACACTCTGTCTATGTCCATTCTGTCAACTATGAGGTCACAAATTCCATAGCTGAGCTAACAACAATGGGTAGAGGAAGTATAATCTTTTCATGGAAGTCAGGATGGAAGAAATGAATATGTGATGAAGAGCAGTTTATTTTGTCATGGATGTAGTTCCTACTATTCTCTACTTTTGTTTTCTTCCAGTTACCACAGAGTCTGGGAACTGCATTTCTAAGTTTCTTCCTAGAAGTGTCAAGATAAACTATTCCAAAGACAGGCACTTTGCCAATATTGATGAAGACTGACTAAAGAGAGAAAAAAGCCATGATATTAGATAGCAGCAGTAGGATCATTACCGCTCTTTTGGAATATTTGAGGCTTTGTGTGAAATACTGTCTACTCTTCTGAGGATCAACTTTGCTTCCTACAATTTCCTGACTCAGTAAAACATAACAGTAAGTCTGAGACGTAGGGGAGAAAATTTGTGATCTTTCTTCCCCCAGGACTTCCAGTGGTTGAATAAGCTATTTGTCTTAATTGAGTATTTTTTTGCCCCAGCATGTTCTCTATTTACCTTTCTAAAATCGAGTTGATATGTTTAGCAATGTCTTGTTATACACACATTATTAAAGAGGTATAGTCTATAAAATTATGTGTAAATTAATGTTTACTTTGTATTATGCTGCAAATTAAATTTATGTTTTAGAATGAAATTGCAAAAGGTGCTTAATAAAATTACTGCCTGTCAAAACATTTACAAGTTAAAAGGAAATAATTATATGTCCAGAGAAAAAAAACAGTGTGGAAAATTTTCATCAAGAGATTTGTGCTAAAAGAAAATCTGTGGTCACTAGAGTTGGGAAAGGGGAAGAAGGGAGATAGGGAGAATTTGGGTAATGGACACAATAATTACAATTTACAATGATTTACTTGATCATCATATATTGTACACAAATACAGTCCACTGTGTGCCCCATAAATATGTATAATCAATTTTGCTTCAAGTGTAAAATACAGAAAAATAAATAAAAATTAAAAAAGAATGACACTAAAAGAAATTCTTAGGCAGAAAAAAAATGGTTTCAGTTGGAAATACACAAAGAGTGAGGATCAAGGAATGAGTAAATATATGGTAAATAAAGTGTACACAAATCATCAGGCATCACCATCATCATCTCTGTGGGATGTAAAGCATGAGGAACAAACATGCTTCAAACAATAATACAAAAGATGAGCTGGTAGTATAGGTATAGTTAATGTGTTGTAAGGTTCTAGTAGTTTATCATAAGGAGTAAAAATGTTAATTTATATTGGAGAGTAATAAGTATAATTATATGTTTTATTCTCTAGTGAATACAAGAATAACAAAAAACAGATTAAATAGATAAAAATTAAATATAAAGCATTTGATTTATTCTAAGAAGGCAAGAATATAAAATTGTTAGGAGAAGTATAAAACAAAAGAAAGATGGTATATTGAAAGCTCTACTGTATTGGTAATCTAAATAGAATAGAACAGGATGGGGGACAGTCAGCTTTGTTTCTCATGAATATTCAAAATAAATAAATAAATAAATAAATAAATAAATAAATAAATAAATAAATAAATAAATAAATAAATAAATAAATAAATAAATAAATAAATAAATAAATAAATAAATAAATAAATAAATAAATAAATAAATAAATAAATAAATAAATAAATAAATAAATAAATAAATAAATAAATAAATAAATAAATAAATAAATAAGTTTCTCATGAATATTCAAAATAAATAAATAAATAAATAAATAAATAAATAAATAAATAAAATTTTAAAAAATGGATATTTGATGTTATAAATAAATAAATAAATAAATAAATAAATAAATAAATAAATAAATAAATAAAATTTAAAAAAATGGATATTTGATGTGACCAGAGGACAAAAAGAAATGTTGTAAAAATATTGTGGAGCCAGTGCCACTTATTCAAGAATCTGAAACAACAATCTGTACCTCCCATCGTCCAGGATTTGGGATCCTAATAATCTTTCTTTTATTATCAGAAATATAATCAAACATCATTTTCTTGATCATTCTTTTTCTCCCATTTTACCCTCATAGCACTTTGGTTTACATTTTTATCATTATACTAATCAGAGTCAAGCATATATTATGACTGAGTACAAATCAGAAAACAGGGCTATTATTTGATACATCTTTGTTTCTTCTCAAGACTGGTACAAAGGATGTCTTAATAAATGTTTGTGGAACTGAAAATAAAATAAAATAAAATAAAATAAAATAAATAGAATAAATACAATAAAAATATAGAAATTGCAAACCTGGAAAAAATACAACACCTAGTACATACTTCTTAGAATAGATACACCTCTAATATCAGATAACAGCATATTTGAAAGTCAAAGAATGGAAAGATTATACTTTGCAAACATTAGGCAAAAGAAAACTAATGTGGCTATATTAATATCAGAAATAGTATCCTTTTAGGCAATACATGTTGCTACAAATAAGAGATTTTATAACCATCCAGGGAAACATCCATTACAAAAGCCTAGCAACTTTTATTCAGTATGCTCTAAATAACATAGCTATAATATGCAGCAAAAGATGTTCAACAATTATAATGGGATAAAATAAAACATATATATTAATAACTGAGAATACAAGCAAAAAAAATAAGCAAGGATATAAAACATCTAAACAATACAATTAATTAACTTGATGAAAGGAAGAAAGTGGACAACCAAACCCGAAATTGGAAAACACAGTTTTGAAGTGCACAGTTTTTACTCCTTATGATACACTACTAGAACCTTACAAAACTGATCGCAAGTTGGAACATAAACAAGCCTAGATTATTTAAAAGGATTTAAATAATTTACAGTGTGTTCTCTGATTACATAAGACTAATTCTAGAACACAATGACAGTAATATAACAAGAAAAATCCCAAATGTTTCAAATTAAGTGATGCTTTAACTTTTGGAATTTCAAAATTCCATTGAAAACTAAAAATTTTAAAAGTAAATAATATTGAAAATATAGTATATCAAAACTTGTAGGATAGAAAAAAAGCAGTATTTAGAAGGAAATTAAAAATTCTGCTTTAATACATTAGATAAAAAATGTGATACTATAGTGCTGTGGGTACAGGTTAACTCTCCCTTCTCCACAGTAACTAGTGCTGGGTTGATAAGTCATTTACATGGATAAAGAAATTTGACCTCAAATTATACTAATACATTAGATAAAAAATGTGATACTATAGTGCTGTGGGTACAGGTTAACTCTCCCTTCTCAGTAACTAGTGCTGGGTTGATAAGTCATTTACATGGATAAAGAAATTTGACCTCAAATTATACCACATAAAATTATTTCAAGATGGATTGTAGTTATAATTGTAATGAATAAAGTACTACTGCTTTTATTAGAAAATGTAAGTGACCGTATTCATGATCATTGAGCAGCCAACAACTTCTTAAGCAGGACATAAGAACCACTAGCAGTAAAGAGGAAAGTGATGAACTGACCTGTATTAAATTCAAAATTTATTTGTCAACATGTCAAGAAAATGTGATGAGAAGATAACTGCAGTGCACACATGTAATAACTCTAGAATGTATAAAGGATTCTATCTAATAAAGAAGTGAAATAAATAATAAATAAATACTATAAGGAAATTAAAATATTATTAGTTACAATTACAGCTTATGAAGATAAGGTTTTAGTGTCATGATGTTGTTGATGATAGCAGTGGCTGTAGGAATACATGAATGTCCAAATTTACATTATTGTTGCCTTAGAAGAGTTTGTGAGGAAAATAAAGCAGTGGCTCCAGACGTTATCGTTAGAGCCTACTGGAAATAAAGGTAAATGAAAGTAAAGCAATAGTGACAATGAAGTTGTTGATTTTAAAATGCAGCTGAAATTTTGTGCCCTTGAAATGTTTTCAATCAAACTATATACAAAAGGAAAATAAAAGCACAATTTGAGAGAAAAAGTTCTATAAATCACAACACATTTCAAATGATATTAACCAATAAAGATTCAACATGACAAATTGGAACCTTTCTCTTCCTTGCTCCTACAATTCCTGTAAGCTAAGATCTGTTTTGCCAGTGTGGAATAATGGAATTCCAAGTAAAGAACTCTGGAAACAGAGCCAGAGTCAGTGAATCACGGTAGAAGGAGTCCAATAATTTCCACTTCTCTAGAAGTTCCTCAGTAGAATTCATAGGATCAGAATCTCCCACAGTTAGAAGAGTGGCTTTTTCCATTCCTACTGCAACCATATCCTAGGTGACCAAAATAATTGCTGTAAAAGCACATGGTGTCAGTAGTGGATGATTCAGTTCAGAAATAGGGAAACAATGCTTATTAATTGTAACCTTCTTCACAGGATATTTAATGCACTTTCAATAGTGGATGAGGTATACCATGGACAATATCTATTGGATATTTTATACCAATTTTTATTAGAAGTTTTTAGACTCTTGATTCAAAAGGTGAAATAAAACCTTCATAGCCAAGATTACATTGCTACTATGTCAGGATTCGTGCAGTCAAATCTTGTGGATTTAAACTGAGGTGTTTTTCTCACCAACAAGAAAACAAGCAACCCAATTAAAAAATAGGCAGAAGATCTGTAGAGATGCCTCATCAAAGAATGTATATAGATTGCAAAGAAGCATACGAAAATGTTGACATCACATGTCTTTAAGTAATTACAAATTTAAAAAAAAATAGGATACGTCTACACCCCTATTAGAATGGCTAAAATTAAAAAAAGTGACATTAAATGCTGCCAGAAATGTGAAGCAACAGGGCATCTATTTCATTGCTGGTGGAAATGTTAAATGATACAACCATTTTGAAAAGAGTCTGTATTCTTATGAATGTATCTAAGACAATCATTGCTATAATAATTTTGCATTTAAAAAACAAATCTGTGTCATACAGCATCAGCATTTATGTCTTGCTCATGTGTTTGTGAGTTAGCTGGCATTTGGCCAACATAATCTTGGTGTAACTCAAGTTGTGGATTGGTTTTAAGCCTTCTCCAGGTTTCCCTCATCTTTCTGGATTGGTAGCTTCCAGGAGCATCTTGTCCAGGTAAAAAATGCAAGAGCTCAACAGGGAAATCTCAGGTATGCAAGTATACACTTCTATTCTAGGCTTGTCTGCCAACATTCTACTGGCCTATCGAAACAACATGGCCAACTCCAAAGGCAAAGGATCAGAAAACACACTCTGTCTATAATAAGATCAGAATAAGTGACATTGGTAGCCATACTGTAAGGGGAAGGAAGGAATACTGCCTTAAAGGTGAGAGATGAACAAATAACTTCTCTTGAATAATAATCCAACCCAGATTTATGCACATTCTTACCCATGATCTGTTTTGGTAAATAAAATTTTGCTGGAAGATATAAACATCCATTCATTTATGCATGGTCTGTGGCTGATTTCACATGGCAATGGCAGAGTGAGCAGTTGAGACAAAGACCAAATGGCCTGCAAAATATAAAATATTTACTGTCTAATGCTTACAGAAACACTTTCCTTTCCTCTGACTGAGTTATTAAAATAGGCATATTGAAACACAGATTGCTGGGTTATAGAAGATACCACCAAACAGTTTCCCAAAGTCCGACTCTTTACCTTCTTGTTCTACTACTCATTACACTTTTATATTTTCTGTCTTTTCTTGGCATCATTGACTTAGAGTTTATTGCAATATATATCACTTTTACTTCTTTCCTAATAAGTCTAAGACCTTAGAGCTAGCTATTGTATATTTCAGCCTTTTATTATTTCTGTCTCATATATTTCATTTTCTGTGCATGTAAACCTCAAAAGCAATTATTGCTATTTGTGTTCAGTTAATATTCATTTATATTTTTCAATGAATTTTACTCTTTCATGAATGTCCATGTTCTTTTCTGGATCACTTTTCTTCTGCCTAAACAAATCTATTATTATTTATTTTTAAATTCACACTTGATAAAAGTTAATTTTGTCACTTTATTTGTCTGGAAACTTTTAATTTAATTTAATTTATTTATTTTAAATTTTAATTTACTTATTCTATGAAGATATTTATTTTATTTTATTTTCTGGGCATTTTTGATTGTGGGAAATTCTAGATTGATAACTATTTGTAATCCATCTCTAAAATATCATCACATTGTCCTTCAGCTTTCTTTTGAGGAGTCTACAGTCAGCCTTTTGCTACTCTTTGAAGGTTAACATTTTTATTTTCTCTAATAGTTTAAGATTTTGGCTTTGCATATACTTTTTAGCCATTGAATTATGCTTAGATATGATTTTATAGTATTTTCCTCCTGGAAGTGCAGAGCTTTTAAAATATGTAGGTTGATGTTTTTCAACTGTTTGGGAAAATTATGGACCATTATATCTCTGAGAATGCCTTCTGTCCCATTATTTCCTCTCCTGCTGAACTCCCGTTGCATGTATGTTTCTCCATTTCTTGAGGTTAGACACATGCTTTACACTGTCTTCAGAATCTTATAATTGAACTTCTCTATATTTGCTTCAGTTGTGTGGTTAACTTTAATAATCCATATTTCCTGTAGTTACATGTGTTGAGTTCTTAACTACATTGTTTATTATGATATTATTTATTCTAAAAAAGAAAAAAAATCAATTTAATTATTTGGTCAAATTCTTCAATTTTAATACACATTTTTCAAGTT
>NW_007730339.1:15534-17312 GCF_000696425.1 Galeopterus variegatus | reverse complement strand
AAAAAAAAGAAGTATATTTTTGTGGGTAAATTTAGATGAGTTTACTTCCCATTAATGATATAATATAAATTTTAGTGTAATCCATGGTAGTGGTAGCACGATGAATTCCATGGGCTGAGTAGCTCTGAAGTTTCTCAGTAGAACCCATAGGACCAGGATCTGCCACAGCAAGATGGGCAGCACCAGCTGTATCCATATCTGCCATAGCCATAGCCACAGCTACAGCCCAGGCCGCCATAGTAGTTGTTGTAGTAGTACATGATGTTGAGACTGAAAGGAAATTATTCTTCCTAGTTAAAATGTCAGCATGTGCATGGGGACTTTTATGTACTGTCACTGGTGAGGGGGGTGGGGCAAACTTCAGGCATTGCTGGCCCTATCATTTAGAATAACTTCCACTAGAAAAATTTACTGAATCTTTTGTTTACTCAGGAAAGGAGAATTCCTCATAATTATGATTGCTTTGTTGTTATATCAAATGACCCCAAATTAAGTCACATAATTCAATAAGACATTTTTGTTCTGTTTTGAAATGCAATTATTTAGTGTGTGATTAATTCAGATCGATTATCAGTTATCATTTTCTGCCCGCTCCCAAGTAACACTAGGTCTGAAAGCCCAGAGATGACATTTCCAAAGGTGACCTGCAACACAAGATTCTTCATGAAATTCCACCGATGAGAGAGATTTGAATGAGATTTCAAAGACATTCGAAGGTGTTAGAGGTCCTCTTGAATCTTCTGATTCATTAGAGACATGAGGGCTCTCATGACCAAGCTTGCTTTTGCTTTTCTATCATAATGGCCTGCGCAAATTGTGCTTTTAGATATTTTGGTTTCCATGTTTTTTTTGTACATGCTTACCCATTTTTATTTAGTTGAAACAATATGTCCTGATTACTTTGTGTGAAATAAAAGACACATTCCTTTCTTCAAGATTTACTTTGTTGGCTTTTTTTTTCCTAAAAATAACTTTAATTTTTCAAAATTTAGATATACACATATGAATTTTTGACTATGTGAAAGAGATAAATAACTGATATGAAAGAAAATGTTCTTTCTGCAAGAAGGAGTTTCTGAGTCTTAATATATTTTTGTATTTAGCAATTTTAGGTTCTGCCAAACAGTTCCCATAGGGGTTGTGCCAACTTACTTGCCTGCCAGTAATGTTTGCAAATTCCAATTTGTGAATATTCTCAACAGTATTTTCAGTGTCTGCATTGCATACCATCAAAATGTTATTCAGTGCTGTTTTAGTTTTGTTGTAGTTGGCATTTTTCCTGCTCTAATGAGGTTAGTCACCTTTTGGTATAGTTTGCTGTAAAATGCTTGTGCAAGTTTTTAGCCTTTTTACATTGTGTTTGTGTCACAACCTCAATTAATTATTTCTCTGGCTAAGACCTGTGGTACAATGTGAATGAATGTTGTAATAATGGTCGTTCTTGTCTTGTTCCTAACTTCAGGGGAAAATTATTCTATATCTCAGCATTATGTATGTTAAATATGTGGTAGATTTTGTGCAGATGTTATTTATTAAATTAGGGATGTTTTTCTCTAATCTTTACTTTAAAAAAAATTATGTACAGGTATTGGATTTTAGCATGTTTTATATCAATCCTTGAGATATTTATATATTCCTTTTCTTTTTTCTGTTAATGTGATAAATTGCACTGACTGAGTTTTTAGACATTAAACCAATCTATGATTTTGCAATCTTGGAATATAAATTCTGGAACCTAGTTTTTTTTTTTTTTTTTTTTTGTCTTTTTCCGTGTCTGT
>NW_007730339.1:11974-14366 GCF_000696425.1 Galeopterus variegatus | reverse complement strand
AACTGGTGACCAGTATTTGTGTTTTTTACTTTTAAAATGTTTGGTATAATCTATGTTGCAATATTTCAAATAGAAAAATAAAATAACAGTAAAAAGCATTTCTATATCCTCTCCACTCAGATTTCCCAATTGATAACATTTCAGTACATCTACATTTTACATTTCATTATGTCTTTAATCTCTGTCTTTACCTCTATTTCTCTCAGTCTCTCTGTCTCCGTTTGCCTGTCTGTCTGTCTCTCTCTTTGTCATCTCTAAATCTCTCCTTCAGCCATCTCTACCATCTAATTTATAACTTAATGCATCATAATCCCATGAATGCCACTCTCTCTGATGTGGTTACTGTGAAGATATTCCTTTGACATTCGAATTCTAAGGTTGGGGCTTTTCCAAACACAATTCTGCCTCATTCTTTGGGGTCACCTTTTGTCTTACAGTTGCCCTGAGCTTGCTGCAGATATTTGACAACAGTGGCAGAAGTCATGGGACCACTTTTAATCTTTCTGACCTTTCAGTTGAGGACTCAGGTCTTTTATGCAAAAGGGGAAATATTTGTATTTATGCAAAGTCAGGATTTTCCTTAAGGTAAAATGTAATATTTTACATGTTATTTACAATTCCTCTTGGAATCAGGTGAAGGAAGCAAGATATGTCAGGGAGGAGAAGTCAAGAGCACAAGGAAAAGTTGAATTAAGTGAAGCCCAGCTATGAACTGGTATGCACAGAGCATCTCTCAAGGAATCTGTTTTATATATGTATGCTAGTGAATTGGTATTAGTACTTTAAGCATTCAGTAAGTGCAATTTTATTCATTAATCTCATTTTAACTGAGGAAGGTTTTGTCAAATGAAGAGATCTATATAAATCTCACATCATCACTTTTTTATCAATCTAATGGTTGAATGAGGAACAGAACATGTCTGAGCCTTGCATTTGACATGACTGCATAATGGAGTTACCTCTCCTACCTGAAAAGCAATATCATTTTACAAAATATTATCATTTGGCTATCCATACTCTTTAGACCTGTGGATGTATTTTTGTAAAAACTCTTGTTTTTTTCCATGTTCCATTAAATGCACACCCCAACATGAGCATATAAATAACAAAATTTTCTTAAGCTGGAGATAGTACTAGCAATAAAGAGAAAAATGATGAACTGAACTGTGTTAAATCCAAAACTTATGTGTCAACATATCAAGAAAATATCATGAGAAGATAACTGCAGTACATACAAGTAATAATTCCAGAACATACCAAGAATTTTATCTAATAAAAGACAACCAATTAAAAGTCAGCAAAAGACATGAATAGGTACTTCATGAATGGGAATTCCCAAATAAACAATAGAAGCATAAAATGTGGTTTACCCTCTTCACCTATCAGGGAAATGAAAAGCAAACACATAATGAGACAAACACCATCTAGAATAGTTCAAATTCATTTTTTAAAATTTTAATTTATCAATATACAATGTAGTTGGTTTTCATGTCCCTTTAGCAATTCCTCTTTCCCACTTCCCTGTCCCCCACCCCTATCATAAATCCTAAAATTTTAGCATTCCATAGTATACAGAACAACTTAAACTTTATATTGCTATTGGGAGTTACAAATTGGTATAATTTTTCTGAAAACTATTTTCTAAAGATTCATTCTATTACTGAATGATTGCATGTCTAAGTATATAGAGAGCAAAACATGAACAAATATATTCACTAAAAACATGTAGAAGAATATTGGTAGCAGCACTGTCCAAAATAACCAAAAAGTAAAATCTCAAACGTCCAATTATCAAAGAAATAAACTGTGGTATGTTCAAGCAGTAGAATAATTTATCTGCACTCTCTCATACAGCAGCAGCTAGCCACATGTGATTATTTGCTTTTATTGATTAATGTTTGTATGTTATATAGTATTTCATTATTTCACTTTAAACGTACCTATGCAATTTTCTATGTGAGTTTTTTGTAGACAGCATATTGTTAGAGCTTGTAGTTTTTCCCACTTTCCTTATCTCTGTCTTTTAATGGGTGTATTTAGAACACTTATATTTAAAGTAATTATTGATACACTAGAACTTGCATATGCCATTGTATTACTTGTTTTCTATTTGTTTTCTCTGTTTCTTACTTTAATTGTTTTTCACACACATATCATGAGGACATGACAATTGCAAAAGACCATTTAAAAATATTCACCTTCTTGGAAAAAAAATGGACTGAAATGATTTTACTATGTTACTAAGATTATGAGACTTAATTTATAATATTAAGCAAGCAAATGTCTTGTTATTACAATTAAAGATATTTTCAACAATGAACATAAATTTGAAATGACCATAATTTTATCTGGAAAAGTCTATTAGTTTCTGAGAATAAAGTACTCTATGCAC
>NW_007730339.1:10134-10749 GCF_000696425.1 Galeopterus variegatus | reverse complement strand
TTTAAATCACAACATATTTCAAATGATTTTAACCAATAAAGATTAAACATGACAAATCAGGAATTCCTCTTCCCTGCTCCTACCATTCCTATAGGCTGAGATTGGGTTGGCTCGTATTGGGATATTAGAATTCCAACTAAAGAACCCTGGAAGCAGAGCCAGAGCCAGTGAAACACAGGAGGAGTCCAATCATTTGGGTTGTGGTAGAAGTTCCTCAGAATTTATAGGACCTGAATCTCCCACAGCAAGAATGGAAGAAACAGCGGTATCCATCTCTACCATAGCCATATCCTAGGTCACCAAAACAAATGCTGTAATGGCACATGGTGTCTGTACTAGATAATTCAGTTGAAAAGGAGGAAAACAATAATCTATATTAATTGTAACCTTCTGCATAGGACCTTTTATGCACCCTCAACAGCAGATGGTGTATACCACAGGTAATGTTTATTGCATATTTTACACTAATTTTTATTAGAAAACTTTTAGAGTCTCTTGACTCCTAAGGTAAAATGAAGCCTTCAGGGCCAAGATTACAAGGCTACAATGTCACAGTTCTTGCAGTCAAATCATGTAGTTTTAAATTTGTGGTAAGGGGTATACAGCCAGTATGAA
>NW_007730339.1:7157-8741 GCF_000696425.1 Galeopterus variegatus | reverse complement strand
TTTGAAAAGAGTCTGTATGCTTATGAATGTATCTAAGATAATCATTGCTATAATAATTTTGTATTTAAAAACTAAATCTGTGTCATACAGCATTAGCATTTATGCCTTGTTCGTGTGTGTATGGGTGGTCTGACATTTGTTCAACATAATCTCGGCGTAGCTCAAGTGGCAGACACTTCTCTAGGTGTCTCTCATCTTTTTGGATTGGTAGCTTCCACAAGCTTCTTCTCCAGGTAAAAAATACAGGAGATCAACATGGAAATCTCAGATATGCAAGCACTTACCTCTGTTCAAGGCTTGTCTGCCAACATTCTACTGGCTTATTGAAATAACATGGCCAAACAAAAAGGTAAGGGACCAAAAAATATACTCTGTCTATAGTAAGATCAGAACAAATGACATTGGTAGCTGTACTCTAAGGGGAAGAAAGGAATACTCCTGCTTTAAAGATGAGAGATAAACAAATAACTTCTCCTGAATAATAATCCAACTCAGATATATGCAAATTTTGCCCATCATTGTTTTGGTAAATAAAATTTTAATGGAAGACATCTACATTCATTCATTTATGCATGGTCTGTGGCTGCTTTCACATGGCAATGGCAGAGTGAGTAGTTGAGACAAAGACCAAATGGCCTGCAAAACGTAAAACATTTACTATCTAACTTTAACAGAAACACTTTTGCTTCTTCTGACTGAGCTATCAAAGTAGCTGTATTTGTTGGGTATATACCTAGAACAAGGATTGCTGGGTTATAGAAAATGCCACCAAACAGTTCTCCAAAGTTTGACTCTTTACCTTCAGTTTTTTCAATGCTCACTACACTTTTATATTTTGTCTTTTTTTTTTTTTGCCATCATTGACTTATTAGTTTATTGCAATATATATCACTTTTACTTCTTCCCTAATAAGTCTAGGACCTTAGAGCTAGCTATTTTGTACTTCAGTCTTTTGTTATTTTTGTCTCCTGTATTTCATTTTCCATATCTTTAAACCTCAAAGCAAGTATTGCTATTTGTGGTCATAATATTCATCTATACTTTTCAACTAATTTCATTATTTTTTGAATGTCTATGTTTTTGTCTGGATCACTTTACTTTTGCCTAAACAGCTCTATTGTTTCTTTTAATTCATACTTGATAAAAATAAATCTTTTCACTGTTTAGTTGTCTGGAAAATTTCATTTTTATTTTATTTATTTTAAATACTTTATTTGCATATTTTATTAATGTATTTATTCTATTTTGTAACCTGGCATTTTTGATTGCATGAAATTCTAGATTGATAGCCATTTGTAATCCATCCTTTAAATATCATCATATTATACTTCAGTTTTCTGTGTTTCTATTGAGTCTACTGTCAGCCTTTGTTACTATTTGTAGGCAATGTATTTGTTTTCTCTATCTATGTTAAGATTTTGGATTTTAATTTAATTTTTAGCTATTGAACTAATTTATTTATTTATTATTGGTTATGAATATGCATGAGATACAAATCTGATTGTCACCTCTCATGCCCAAGATGTGAAGGCGATATCCATACTGGCAGCAGGCCCATTACCACAAATTGCAATTATACCCTGT
>NW_007730339.1:5246-5716 GCF_000696425.1 Galeopterus variegatus | reverse complement strand
ATTTTTATCAATAAAGATGTCATATGTCAAATCTGAAGCATGTTTTTCCAGGCAAACTTAGATGAATTTACCCCTTGTAATAGATGTAAAATAAAAATTATAATGTAATTCCTGGTGGTGGCAAAAGGATGAGTCCAGTGGAATGAATGGGTCCAGAAGTTTCTTAGTAGAACCCATAGGACCAGTATCTGCCACAGCAAGATGGGCAGTACCAGCTGTATCCATATCTGCTATAGCCACATCCACAGCCACAGCTCAGGCCACCATAGCAGTTGCTACAATAGCACATGATGTTGAGACTGAAAGGTTCAGTCGAGCAGTAGGGAATTATTCTTCTTAATATACAAGACAGTTTCTGCCCAGGGCCTTTTATGCAGTGTCAGTGGTGGGTGGGGTAAACAATAGGCACTGCTGGCCTCATAATCTAGAATCATTTCCACTAGAAAAATTTACTAATCTCTCTTTACTTA
>NW_007730339.1:0-3205 GCF_000696425.1 Galeopterus variegatus | reverse complement strand
TATTCCAATCCAGGATTTTAAAATCTTGGAATAGAGTTCCTGTGATTTGGTTTGATAATATGTTTCGGATATCTAGCTATTTTCATAAAACATATATTCCTTTTCTTAAAATGTTCTTGTTAGGTTTTGATTTTGCTTATAGATTTTTCCCTTCTCTTATTCTGTGGAAGAGTATTTGTAGGATTAGCATTATTTTTTTCTTGGGTGGTTTAATGATTCATTAGTGATGCCATCTGCACCTGGATTTCTCTTTGCATTAATGCTTTTAAATGTAGAATTATGATCTTTTGAGTGGTATGTCCTCAGACAGAATTTCAACTTCCCATTGTTGTCTGTGTACGTGGAGTTTGAGAAGACAGAATCCATGAAAAAAACGAGTTGTGATTTCTAAGGAAATGTTGGAACCACAAATACAAGAATCAGTGTTATAGGAAGAAAGCCCTATTCCTGGTATGCGGAGATGATGATAAGGACTCTAAGCAGGAGGAATTTTGTACAAGATTGACAAAGTTACTGANATTTTCTCAACAACAGGAAAGCAAGCAACCATATTAAATAACATGGACAAATGATTTGAAGAGTCACCTCACCAAAGAATGTATACATATTGCAAAGACGCATGTAAAATTCCTCAACATTGTATGTCATTAGGTAATGGCAAACTAAACAATAAGATACCACTATACACTTATTAGAATGGCTAAAATTCAAAATAATAACAACATCAAATGCTGCCAGAAATGTGAAGTAACAGGGAATCTCTCATTACTGGTGGAAATGTTAAATGATACAACCATTTTGAAAAGAGTCTGTATGCTTATGAATGTATCTAAGATAATCATTGCTATAATAATTTTGCATTTAAAAAATAAATCTGTGTCATACAGCATTAGCATTTATGCCTTGTTCGTGTGTGTATGGGTGGTCTGACATTTGTTCAACATAATTTCGGCGTAGCTCAAGTGGCAGACACTTTTCTAGGTGTCTCTCATCTTTTTGGATTGGTAGCTTCCACGAGCTTCTTCTGCAGGTAAAAAATACAGGAGATCAACATGGAAATCTCAGATATGCAAGCACTTACCTCTGTTNAACAGCCAGGAGGCATGGCAGATTTTTTTCTCTTTTTTCTTAAACTGTAGAAGAGCAGTGAGAAGAATGTGATGAGGCAGGAACAAATTTCAATCACACAGGAGCACAGCGATGTCAGAAAACTGCCAACAGCATGTATATGTGGGAATAGTGCTGTTTTGCAGGCAATACACAATTTAAAACCTTAATATAATGTAGGCAGAACAGATGGAGATAACAGGAGCTGCTTAGAGTTACATAACAGCGTTTTAAGTGAGTAGTTTACCCAGAACTAGTGACCAACATTAGCCTTTGTCTTTTCTTTTATAATTTTTAGTATGATTTATGTTGAAAGAGAAGAAATAAATGTAAATGCAAAGTGTTTGCAATGAAAGACAAAATTTATTGAAAAACAAACGAACTTTTTTTACATCAAAGCTGTTAATCTACAACGAATGGAGAAGTAATACAATATCAAATGTAAACATTTTTATAAATTGTGATTTATACGTGACTTTGGTCAATCAAGTTGAAGCATGATGTATCTGAAGTATTCATCATGAGATGAAATAGTTAAGGATAAAATTGTCTCTACTTGGAAATAGAAGTAAATTGCTTATGAAAAGGACCCTGGAAGGATAGTTGGAAAATATAGAAGGAAGAGTTGTACTGGTCTAGTGGCTCTAAAAGTCTCTCAGTAGAATCCATAGGACTGGAATCTTCCAAAGCAAGATGGGCAGTAGCAGCCATATCCATATCTGCCATAGCCGCAGCCATAGCCACAGCCCAGGCCACCATAATAGTTATTGCAGTAGCACATGTTGTTGAGAGTGAAAGGTTCAGTTGAAGAGAAGGTTATCAATTTCCTCAGTGTGAATGTCCCTGCCTGAATAGGGCATTTTATACACCCTCCATAATAGGTGGGCAAACCACAGGCATGAGGTAGCTGCATGTTTTCCATTAATTTGCATTTTAAAGTGTCAGAATCTATAGTTCATTAAGCAGAAATAAGTCTTCATAATTTAGAATGCTTTGATACTACATCAGAATTTCCATAGTGAGAGGACATGCCTTTAACAAACAACCTTAGTTATATTTGGAATGCCCAACTATAACACTTCACCATGTTTTTGTTAGTTTAATGTCTATGATAAGTTTGCATAGGAAGCTCATTTTTCAGTCTTTATTATGGCTTTGTTATTATTTTGTTATTATACATTTATCTCACACTGAATTGTGTTTAGGATTTACAAATTTCTCTATATAAGTATGTGGATTAATGAATCAGAAACATAAGGTCACAAAATTTCCAAATTACCTATTTTTTAAGGGGCAAACAATGGCTCTCCCTAGATATGGGTTATCAATGATTATTTACTACTGAATGACTGCTATTGTATTACTTCTTTCACCTTGAAATTTGTTATCTAGTATTCTTGCCTTGGTGTAGGTGATTTTACCACTGAATTATACAATTTTTTGTTTATGTATTAATTAAATTTTCTTTATAAATATAAATTAAATCTATTGAGTCATACATGACTTTATACATTTTTATATTCTCAAAACACTCTGTCAAAGATTGGGATACTGGTGAAGACTTGGTTTATATTCAAGTATAGGCATGAGATCTTCTTCATTCTCTCCTTTCTGGATCCAGGATTCCCTTTGCTCCTTCAGTTGCCCACTAGAAGTAGAATGACCTTGGGAGAAAACACATATCAACCATTGGCCCAGTGCGAGAACTGACTTGAGAAAACACATATCAACCATTGGCCCAGTGCGAGAACTGACTTGTAGTCATTTATGTGATTCGGTGATGCTTAATAGAGCTATAATTTCCCATTTATGTAATGACTGGGCTCTTCTCTATGCAAAATTATACTCTGTGATATTCTTTAAAATGAATATTTTAGCTAAGCAATCCTGAGGCGGGGGGAAATAGAGGCATTATATTTCCTGACTTCAAATTATACTACGAAGCTCTAGTAACCAAAACAGTACGGCAGTGGCATAAAAACTGGCACATGGACCAATGGAACACTATAGAGTATCCAGAAATCAACCTGAGTACTCACAATCAACTGATCTTTGACAAAATTGCCAAGAGCATACATGAGGGAAAGATGGCCTGTTC
>NW_007730338.1:197578-198098 GCF_000696425.1 Galeopterus variegatus | reverse complement strand
AATAAAATCACATGTAAGCAAAGTTTTTAAATATATATATATATTTAAAATATATATATATTTAAATTAAATATAAATTTAAATAAAATATATATATATATTTAATATATATTTAAAAATATATATATATATATTATACAAAGAGACTGGGATGCTTATGTTTCCTTCTATTTAGTTTGACATTTTTAGACAACTAGGCAGATAACTACACGAATAAAACGTTTCTCCTATGTAAGAGCACTTTTTGTAGAAAGACTTTTAAATAATGATTCTAGTATTACNAATCTCCTTACCTGATTATAATAAAAATAAATGTGAAATGGACAATTGAAAGAAAAAAAAACCTTTATATATTTGGGAGCTAAACAATGCATTATTTTATAAGTCACGAATTTAAGTGAACTCTCAATGGAATTTATAAAATATTTTTAAATTAAATGACTAAGAAAGTGCATAGAACACAACTTATTAAATGAAGTAAAAACTGTCCTTAGGAATAACTAGAAAGCTTTCAGTAGAT
>NW_007730338.1:155474-195622 GCF_000696425.1 Galeopterus variegatus | reverse complement strand
TTTACGCTAGACTTTACACTTCCAAGGCACTTTTTAAAAACACTCCTGAAGATGTGGCTTCGTGACTAAATTGTTTCTTGGTGCTGCTATGAAAAGAGGAAAGATCCTTCAGTCCTAAGTGCGTCTCAAGTTAAGGCTGGGAACTGATGGATTAGATCATTAGGTAAAATGCCTCTACACGTAAGATTTGCCAAGTTTCTAATGTTACTAATCTTTAGTGTACCGTAAAAATTGTTGTGGATTTACATGGAGCAATTATTTTGAGTACAAGGAAGAAAATCTCATTACTCAGAGTTATTACTAATAATCACCATCATTAACATTACTGGCAAGAGGGCAGTTATATGGCAAGTTATACTAGGTAAGTACCAGAGACAGAAAACAGAAAAAACCCTCCCCTGAGGGCCCATAGTCAGTGTACAATTTGCATAGACCATCTGCAATAATGAGCTGTCTGTTAAGAAGTTCTGAAGCTCTGTTGCCAGTCTCTTCAAAGAGGTGAATTTCCCATAAATTTAACAGTTGCTGCCTTTAAGCACCTCTGAAGTTTTAGCTAGCTGTAAATGCAATTGTTGCTTTTACTGTTGTAGCTTTTTAAGTTAAGTGAAATTTCATCCTCAAGTCGATATGGGAAAACATGGGGTATGAAAGTAATTTCTGGTAATGGGTATGCCTCTGGTGTGAATCTGGCACTCACATCATGGGCACGAGGGGTGACAATTAGCTTTGTATCTCATGAATATTCTTTTTTTTTTTTTCCTTTTTTTTAAAATAAGAGAATGACAACAAAAAAAGAAAACTCCAGGCCAATATCCTTGATGAACTTAGATGCAAAAATCCTCAACAAGATATTAGTAAACAGAAAACAACAGCACATCAAAAAGATGATACACCATGATCAAGTGGGATTCATCCCAGGGAAGCAAGGATGGTTCAACATACAAAGTCAATAAATGTGATACACCACATCAATAAGAGAATGACAACAAAAAAAGAAAACTCCAGGCCAATATCCTTGATGAACTTAGATGCGAAAATCCTCAACAAGATATTAGTAAACAGAAAACAACAGCACATCAAAAAGATGATACACCATGATCAAGTCGGATTCATCCCAGGGAAGCAAGGATGGTTCAACATACAAAGTCAGTAAATGTAATACACCACATAAACAAAGAAAGGACAAAAAACATATGAAAAAGCACTTGACAAAGTTCAGCACCCCTTCGTGATAAAGATCCTCAACAAATTAGGTATGGAAGGAAGGTATCTCAACACAATGAAGGCCATGTATGACAAACCCACCATCAACATTATCCTGAATAGGAAAAAGCCGAAAGCTTTCCCTTTAAGAACAGGAATAAGACAGTGATACTCACTCTCTCCACTCCTATTTAACAGTACTGGAGGTACTAGCCAGAGCAATCAGGCAAGAGAAAGAAATAAAGGGTATCTAAATTGGAAAACATGAAGTCAAATTGTCACTGTTTGCAGATGACACAATCCTATATATAGACAGACCCATTACCTCTACTAAGAAACTCTTAGAGCTCATAATCAAATGCAGTGAAGTTGCAGGATACAAAATCAATCTGTAAAAATCAGTAGCATTCTTACACATCAACAACAAACAAGCAGAAAAAGAAATCAAGAAAGCAAGACCACTTACAATAGCTACCAAAAGAATAAAATATCTAGGAATATACTTAACCAAAGAGGTGAAAGATCTCTACAGTGAGAACTACAAAACAAAAATTTCTTCCTGAAAGAAATTAAAGAGGACACCAAAAGATGGAAAAACATTCCTTTTTCGGGGATTGGAAGAATGAACATTGTGACAATGTCCATACTACCCAAAGCGATCTAGAGATTCAATGCAATCCCCATCAAAATACCAATGACATTCCTCACAGAAATAGAAAAAAACAATCCTGCTGCCTTACTTTAACATTTTTTACGTATGTCTAATATAAGTTATGTTAAGGCAATTAAAGCATTTTTGAAAGTGGCAATAGGAAATCATCAGGTTCTTCTCTGCAATACACATGAATTGATTTGAGGACTTTCTCCATCTCTGCTTGCTTTCTGTTTGCCAGGATAGCTCTAACTTTTATTCTTTCCTCATGCTTCTTGTGTTTCAAGTCTCCAGATTTTCTCAAATTTCACTACCTCTAGAAACTCTTTCCCCGTGAAAAACGGCTGAATGTATCACCTTGGCATATATAAAATATATATTTACAAAAACAATAGTTTACCTTTATATTTTCTTATTTGATTACTGTTAAAATATATTATCTCATTTACAGATTCATAAAAGTATAGATCCCTGTGCTCTTGCCTTAATATTCTTTAAGTTCTTTAATATTCCTTAAATTGCCTTGAAATAATTTCTAATTCTTCATATATTTGCTGCCCATATTTTCAATTGTTCAAATATTTTTTGACATTTTTGAAAGCTTATAGGAAGAACAAGGGAGAGAAATTAAAATGGATATTTGTCCTGCTCATCAGTTTCTCAAATGAATAAAGTTTAAGATGATTTCTGCTGTGCTCAGAATAAATGCTAGTTACTTCAAATTCTTGTGCTATAGTTGAAATAGACACATGCTTTAGTTTCTCATTAGGTTACTTAAGATTGTTTTTCTTATACCTGGGGTTGTTAAAATAATGTCACTCAGTGGTTAAATTGCGTGATAACACAAGGATTAAAGGTCTAACGGCATTTTAAAAATCATAATGGATGCTTCATTATTGTTTACCTGCTTAATACGTGATGTTGATAATGTTCTATCTAAACTGCCTGTGCTCTTGAACTGAGCATTATGTAGTAAACTCCTAAACAATTCCTATTTGTCTACTAATATCCTAAGCTAACAGGTTCCATAGCATGCGATTTTATCAAAGAAAGTTGTTTAACTTCCTAGACGCTAAGTTTCCACATCTACAAAAATAAGATAATGATACAGGTCTTACCGTTATCATGAAGCTTAAATTAAAGTAGGTGGCATTTGTAAAATTCCCAATAGATAAAGGGTAGTCATAGACAACAGTCTAGTTTATGATACAAGTTTGATCTCACATTGCTCAACAAGATAAAAGAAGAGAACATGAGGGAGAAAAGAGAAAAAATATGCAGATGGTTAGCTGTTTGGCACCTTTGGTCTTTCTTTGGCACATTATTTTTTTTCAGAAGAGCACTTTTAATTCAGATTTTGATTATTTTTCCCACTCTATGCTTTCTCTCATCTCACTATCCATATTTTGATGAGGAGACATGGTCTTGTGTTAATGGAGGATGTATATTGGAGGCCAAATCAGACTGAACATGTTTTCAAAAGGCACTTGAAGTGATATCATATTGAAAAGATGTGGTAAGAGAGGCAGAACTGAGCATACGTTTAGAACAAGATGACAAAGACAGGTCTGGTGAATGAGACATGTGACAAAGATATATCCTATGAACTTGGTCATTAATAGTCCTTTTCAATTTTTATTCTTTGAACTTTGGGTCAGGACCATTAGTGAGTCATAAAATCAATTTAGTGAATTATAACCAGAACTACTTCTTTTCAATAAAGAAAAACAGAATAGAAAATATCATAGGGTTAATTTTTTTAAAGTTATGTGCATATGTGTGTGTATTTAGGCTAATGTACTGTTTCATTTACTACAGCTTTTTTTTTTTTTTTTTTAAAGGCAAGTGATTTGCCATAGAACAGGTAGGACCTGAAAGTTGCTAGGCTTGGTAAACTGAAAGCTACAATTTCAGGTGAGCACCTTGGATAGCTCCAAAAGGAGCTAGTGCTTTTGGCCAGCTGAAATTGAGGCTATTTTATTTGAAGTCAGCATAAGTCTGCAGGGTATAGTACACTCTCAAAGTATAACAATGCCAGTGTTAAAGTGATAGAACTAATTTATGTCAAAGTTTTGCCTTCATTCTTGGAAATCTCCTTAGGTTTATTTTCCGTGTGTAGTAATCCACATATGAGGGTACTTCAGAAAGTTCACGGGAAGATTCATATTTTCTTTCAATTCTATTTTTCCACTAACTTTTTGAAGTACTGTCATATGTCTGAGGAGATATTTAGACCCACAGTTGGATACACAGGTGTTTTGGTGTTATCCACTGAGTTTCTTGAGTTTACCTTCACAAGGTATCTCTTCTGGAGCTCTTTCAGAAATCAAAGTCTGGGCCTAGATACTTCCCTGCCTTCAAAATAGTCATGATTTACTTCTCATCCTGCCCATTTTAGGAAGTCAGTGAGATGTTGTATGAAAAGTGCTAGACTTAAATCATGTGGAAAATGTGTTTAGTTTTATCTCTGTCACTTACTAGCTTTGCAACCTTAGGATAATTACTTAAAGTGCCTGAAATCTTAGCTTTCTCATCTATAAAATGGGGCTAGACTATTAATATATGCCTTATTTATTTTTGTTGACACATAATTGATTATACATATTTGTGGGTACAAAGTTGAATATCAATTCCTCTGTACAATATGTAATGATCAAATCAGGATAATCAGTATACTCATCTTTATAAAACGTAATCATTCTTTGTGTCCATTAACCAATTTCTTGCTAATTCCCCTTCTACTCCCCCTTTCCCACCTCTAATAACCACATTTCTATTCTCCCCTTTTGAAGGTTAAACATATTATTGTGATTGCTGTTTCTTTCTCTCTTAATTGTTTGTATATATCTGTTATGTACAGTGTTGAATATCAATACCTGTGTGCAATACGTGATGCTCAAATCAGCATAATTAGTGTATTTAGCATTACACAATGTAATCATTTTTTGTGACCCTTTACCAATTTCGCATTAACCCCCCACCCCCTTCCCACCTTTGGTGACCTCAGTTCAACGAATTATTGTAATTGTTGTATCTTTCTTTCTTAATTTATTTTCTTACTTTTGTTGCTCTCATTTATGAGTAAGGACATGGGTATTTCTCTTTCTGTATCTGGCTTATTTCTCTTAACATAATTTTCTCTGAGTTTATCCATGTTGCTGCCAGTGGCAGGATTTCATTCTTTTTTTATGCCAGAGTAGTATTCCATTGTGTGTATACACCACATTTTCCTTATCCAGTCGTGTATCTGGCTTATTTCTCTTAACATAATTTTCTCTGAGTTTATCCATGTTGCTGCCAGTGGTAGGATTTCATTCTTTTTTTATGCCAGAGTAGTATTCCATTGTGTGTATACACCACATTTTCCTTATCCAGTCATCTGTTGACAGACATTTAGGTTGCTTCCAACTCTTGGCTTTTGTACATAGAGCTACAATGAACATGGGCATGCAGGTGTCTCTTTGACATGATAATTTCCATTCCTTTGTGTATATACCCAGCAGTGGGATTGCTAGATCATATGGCAGTTCTACTTGTTGTCATTTGAGGAACCAACATACTGTTTTCCATAATGGCTGTACTAATTTAAAGTTTCACCAACAGTGCAGGAGGGTTCCCCGTTCTCTTTATCCTTGCCAGCATTTGTTATTCTCAGTCTTTTTGATAACAGTCAGTCTAACTAGGGTGAGATGATATTCCAATGTGATTTTGAGTTGCATTTCCTTGATGCTTAGTGATGTTTAGCATTCTTTCATGTGTCTGTTAGCTATTTTCATATCTCCCTTTGAGAAATACCTATTTAGCTCTTTTGCTCATTTTAAAATCAGGTTACTTGTTTTTTTTTTTTTTTACCATTATGTTGTTTGAGTTCTTCAGATATTCTGGATATTAATCCCTTGCCAAATGCATAGGTTACAAATATTTTCTCCCATTTTGTAAGCTGTCTTTTCGCTCTGTTAATTGTTTCTTTTGCTGTACAGAAGCCTTTTTGATATAATCCCCTTTATTTTTTTCTTTTTTTTGCCTGTGGTTTTTGAGTCTTATTCATAAAGTCTTTGCCCAAGCCTGCTTCCTGAAGTGTTTTCCCTATGTTTTCTTTTAAGAGTTTTATAGCTCAGGTCTTATGCTTAAGTCTTTAATCCATTTTGAATTGATTTTGGTATATGGTGAGAGGTAAAGATCAAGTTTCATTCTCTTACTTATGGATGCCCAGTTTTCACAGCATCATTTATTGAAGAGGCAGTCTTTCCCCCAATGTATGTTTTTGTTGCCTTTGTCAAAGACCAGTTGGCTGTAAGTACCTGGGTTGATTTCTGGCTTCTCTATTCTGTTCCACTGATCCATATGTCTGTTTTTATGCCAGTACCATGCTGCTTTGGTTACTATAGCTTTGTAGTATAGTTTGAAGTCAGGTAGTGTAATGTCTCCAGCTTTATTTTTTATTTTTTGCTCAGGATTACCTTGGCTATTTGGGTCTCTTGTGGTTCCATATGAATGTTAAGATTGTTTTTTCTATTTCTATGAAGAATACCATTGGTATTTTGATGGAGATTGTGTTGAATCTGTAGATTGCTTTGAGTAGTACGGACATTTTCGAATGTTAGTCCTCCAGGAGTATAGACCGTCTCTCTATCTTTTTGTATCCTCTTTTATTTCTTTCAGCAGTGCTTTGTAATTCTCACTGTAGAGATATTTCACCTCCTTGGTTAAATTTATTCCTAGGCATTTTATTTTTTGGTGACAATTGTAAATATGCTTGTTCTCTTGATTTCTTTTTCTGCCAGCTTGTTACTGGAGTATAAAAACCCTACTGATTTTAGTGTGTTGATTTTGTATCCTGTCCTATTTAGTTTGTAGATCATAGGTGAAAATGAGATGATGTGTGTAAAAGCATTTAGTAAAAGGTAAAGATACTCAGAAATAAAATATTATCACCTTGTCCACATACATCTTAAAATTTTATTTTTTGTGTATATGTTATGAAAATAAAGTTCTTTTCTGTAAGAGTAATTAGATTTAGGGCTAGCAGGTAAGATGAGGAAATATTTTGAAACTGGACTTTCTTGTTATAATTAAAAAATTTTTTCCATAACGTCTCCTTTCTAGAAACTCCATTATATTTCCCCACAGAAATCAAGCTATGAGATTTTTTCATATTTGCATCTGAAAAAATATTTGTACAAGATTCTGAGATACATGGTAAATGGAGATGGTGTATAGGCATTGTTAGCTCTTTTCGAGAAATCAAGCTATGAGATTTTTTCATATTTGCATCTGAAAAAATATTTGTACAAGATTCTGGGATACATGGTAAATGGAGATGGTGTATAGGCATTGTTAGCTCTTTTCGGTCATATTTCTGGTTCTGGAATCTTGTCCTCTTAGGTTCATCTCTTGAACCATTCTCTTGCTGTTTACATTCTTCTCCTCTCCCTGAACTCACATGAGGTCTTTCCTTAGCTCCCCTCCCTCTTTCCAAAGAACATTATGCCTGAAATCCAGGCCAATTTTTTTTATGCCTTCCCCATTATCTGCCTTTGGAAAGTCTTCCAAACTACTCTACTGTATAATAATAGTGTCTATGGTCTAACATCATGGTTTCAGTCCATATTAGTCAGGCTTCTCTAGAGAAACAGAACCCACAGGAGATAGGTCTATGTCTATATCTGTATCTATATTTATATCTATATAGCTCTACATCTCCAATAAGTTTTCTTTGAAGGAGCTGGCTTATGTGATTGTGGAGGCTGAGAAGTCCTATTAAGATTGAGGATAGTCAGGAGATTCATGGTTGAAAATATGACTGTGAAGTAGAGAAAAAAATGAGATAAAGCAGTAAAATTTTAATATGAAGATGAGAGACAAATATAGAGGGGGCTTTTTTATTTTTATGAGAAAACATGATTTCAGGCCACAGAAATTCCCTATTGCAGAAGTACATTTCCACTCAGAAACAGAAAAGTATAATCTTGATAGTAATTTAGTTGCCTCCTACTTAAATCTTTATCCCTATTAGTAGTCAAAGGAGGATTCTTCACATCCCTCCCCCACCTCAATTTCTGTTTCATCTTGGTTATCTATGGAAGGGGAGAGAGAAGGGTGTTTTTCTGTGTGAATTTCTGCTTGATGTTCATGCCTTGGATTTTCTCCTCTGTTCTTACCACACTCTCCTCTGTGCTGTGATATGCTCTCCATTTTGTATGATCTGTGCTGTGTACAGTAGTCCTCACTATCTGCCATTTTGCTTTCTGTGCTTTCAGTTACCCACGGTCAGCCATGTTCTGAAAATATTAAATGGAACATTCCAGATATAAATAGCTCATAAGTTTTAAATTGCACCATGTTCTGAGTAGCGTGATGAAATCTCATGCCATCCACTTTTTCCCACCCAGGCGTGAATCATCGCTTTGTCCAGTGAATCTGTACCGTAGATGCTCCCTGCCCATTAGTCACTTGATAGCTATATCTTGGTTATCAGATCAACAGATCACAGGAAGAGAAATGGTGAGAATAGTTCAATAAGATATTTTGAGAGAAAGACCACATTCACATAACTTTTATTATATTGTTATAATTGGTCCACTTTATTATTAGTTATTGTTGTTAATCTCTTACTGTGCCTAATTTATAAATTAAACTTTATCATAGATATGGTGGCATACAAAAGACATAGTATACGAGTATATAGGGTTTTGTACTATCTGTGGTTTCAGGCATCCATTGGGGATCTTGGAACATATGTCCGGCAGATTAGGAGTGGAATACTGTAAACTGGTTGGATTCTTTGGCTATACTTGCAAAGCCTTTTTCAGTGGTTGATGCTCTTAGCCATTCCCATGTCCCTTCCATTTATATGAAACTTTCAGAGGCTCATTCACAGCACAACTGCATAGGACTCTGTGCACCCGAGTCAACTCTCAGGACTACTCTCCTATCTCTCAGCCATCGCTATATTAATGCTTGGCCCAGTCTCCTTTCAGCCAGAGGCTACCACCTGGGCAGGAAGTCACACACCCTTCTGTTCTTTCATCTTCCCAAATATATTTTAGATTTTTATTGATTTAACTTCCCTAAGACTTAGTCCAAAGTTGAGGCTGGGGATAGGGGAGAGAAGGGAGTCCTACTCTAACCTTTAACTCTCTTTTCTCCAATCTGAGATTTCTCTATGCCCCTTTGACAGGCTACATAATATTCTAACCTCTCTGTGTGGAAAACATGCTTTTACTTATGTGATGCATTAGCCTCACAGTTTGGCTTATCTTATAAACTCTACCATCTGAGTCTTCCAGCATTTAACAGTTGAAATAAAAAGTAAGCTTTTGGAATTCAGAAACGTCTTTGTTTCCTCTCAAGCCATGAGTACCTGATCTTTCACTCACCCACCGTGTAAACTTGGACTAGTTCCTTAGATTCATAACATTCAGTAACTTGTTGAATAACTTTGAGGAGTAAATAAAGGTAATACATGTAAAGCTCTAAGTAGATTTCTGACTGTACTAAACTTTAAAGGACGAGTTGTTCACTCATTGTCAAAAGTTGTATCAAATGTATCAAAGTTGTAATGTATCAAAGTAGTTGACTTTGATACATTTAGCATTCCTGAGAAGCATCCACAAGCAATAGTACAATTAAACTAGTTTGGAGACAGTTTTACACTCAAACTTTAAATCTGAGAATAATGCAATAAATCCATGGCACTTTTAGTGATAGATTTAAAATTTTTGAAAAGTGAGTGTGGCATGGCTTGATTTGTAATTTTGCACAGCCATGATTTGGGATGTACTAATTATGTGACTATGCAAGAGTGAGTCACTTCGAAGTTAATTGAACTTGCCTTGAATGATGCTCAGTATCAGCACCCCAATGCAACCTTGTGTTTTTTTTGCTTTTGTTATTACATTTGGTATTTTGGGGTCTCACTGGGGCTCTCAGAGCATATAAGTCACACCACAGGTGTAGTGTCATGACATAGGTTATTCCTGTGTTTTAGCCACTGTCCCACCTTGTCTGGAACTCAGTCTTGGCTTTCTGCTTAATACTTCAGTCCTAAATGATATCATTTGAATGGGGACCAAATACCTATGCTAACCCTTGACACCTTTCTTAGGATAGAGGGAGCTTAGTCATTCGTCCATATCCCCAGTACTGTTGGTGTTCACCTGTGAAAGCACCAATTACCTAACAAAGAATGCTGCTGCCAGCATGAGGGTATTGCTCCTAGATGAGAAATTTCTGTACTTTGTGCCAGACGTCTTTGACAGCTAGTTGTTTCTCTAAGACATGTGTCAGTCCAAGGGCCACCTTGGCTCAGCTTTCATCTTCTCCTCTACCACAGTATGCTGCTGAGGTTTCAACATACTTCAAAGCTGTGCCTTCTGAAATTATGTACAGTATTGGAGTAAATGGCTTAGACAAAACTGAACGTGAATAATGAATATGCCAATAGTATTAGCGATGGTTTGAATAACTACACAAATAGATTTTTTTTCCTGTCTTTAAAGAGACTGTTTACTCCCAACTGTTCTACTACTTCTTGACATACAATTAATTACAAGCCGATATCCAGAAAACAATATTGGAATGATGTAAACTCTGAAGATAAATATTTATAACAACGATTTTTTATAATTCTATTCAGTCATTTATTCTGCTTCACCCTTAAAATGACATAAAATTGTGAACTAAATTAATACAATACATATGACCTCTGGATATTTAATGTGCAATGTGTGCTATTGCAGAATTCAAAGAAACCTTTAAATGTGTCTACTTCAATTCATCTCAAATGTTGGGGATCCTGTCTAGGATCTAGTGATGAATAAACCAACTGATGAAATAACTACTGTAAATTACAGCCCTTTAAATCTTTGAACAGTGGTTTTCACTAGCAATTTCTTCCTATTAATAATGTACCATTAGCTATTTATTTTTCTAGGACTATTTTCTGGAATCAATCTAATGAATTTCCTATAAACATGAAAATTGTTCATATGTTGGAGGCATCTATCACATATTTTCTGTTTTCTTTTATTTGGGTTAATCTCATCCTTTCTTAGTAATTTTAAAGGAAAATGTCCTAAAATACTGAATATCTGTGAAAATTGTTGAAGATATTTTTGTTAAATTTATTTTTCACTTAACACTTTATCCAGCCCTATCATGGGTGCAGCAAACAAAATGCTAAAAGAACACTTTATATATTTCCATTGAGAAAAATAACAAAAATGATGGAAAGTCAGAGTCACATGCATAGCTCTGCAGAATGGTACAGATCTTACTGTTTGCTACTGATTTTTGACTTACCATCTTAGTATAGTTAGTCAATAATCAATGAACTATCTTAATTTTATTTTCACCTTCCTAATGGATTTCAAACTTCATTTTGTTTCTTTTGTTTGCTTTAAAAAATTTTAAGAACCTCTCTTTAAGTAAAATCTAGCACAGAACCCCAGTGAAAATGGCTAAGAGTGGAATTGCTCTCAGAGAAGCAGAGGCAGGACCATGGTCCTATTCTGTGGAACTGTCCTCTACCTTCTGAAGTGGTCAAGGAAATTATAAAACTCCAATACTCTCAATAATGCTATTTCGAGATCACTGACGTAGTCTATTTTCTCTCTCTCATCAAAAACGAGAGGATACATAGATGAACAACTTCTCAGTTTTACATATAAGAAAAACTGACATTTACATGGGTGAATTATTTCTTTGAGATATTTTCATAATAAAGGACAAAAAAACATCAATAAGAAATAAGCAAACAAGCAAAATGACGTAACTGGTAAAATTTCTAAAAAAAGTAGATGGAGAATAAAATGAAAAAAACACATATAAAGATAGGAGAAAGGATAGCCAGACTGATTGAAAGTACAAATTATGATAGAATTAATAAAATATCTTAGCAATGAATATTAATGTAATTAGACTAAATTCTCCAGTGGAGAGACAAAGGTTATCACACTGGATTAAAAAGCAAAGTTCAGTCAAAGAATGTGTATAAATAAAACACTAACATATAGGGACATGGAACAAATGAAAAAAAAGTAAAAAGGTTAATATTGTAAAGCAGGTTATCACACTGGATTAAAAAGCAAAGTTCAGTCAAAGAATGTGTATAAATAAAACACTAGCATATAGGGACATGGAACAAATGAAAAAAAAGTAAAAAGGTTAATATTGTAAAGCTCTTTTTTTTTTTTTCCTTTTTGTCTTTTTTTACTGACCGGTAACGGGATCGCAACCCTCAGTGTTGCGCCCGCACCACGCCCAGCCAGTGAGAGGGAACCGGTCTCCACATGGGATCCGAACCCTCAGTGGGAGCGCCACACTCTCCAGTGCACCACCAGATCGCAACCCTCAGTGTTGCGCCCGCACCACGCCCAGCCAGTGAGAGGGAACCGGTCTCCATATGGGATCCGAACCCTCAGTGGGAGCGCCACACTCTCCAGTGCACCACCGGGCCGGCCCAATATTGTAAAGCTCTTTTGAGATGTTGATATTATCTCTAGTTCCTTACACATGACTTCCTTTATTTGTTGGGTCTGTCCACTTATATTCTTGATGCTAGAATTTCTCACATTTTCTAATGCTTTTTGTGAGCTCCCTTTCCATGAGAATTATTTCCCACTGGACACAGTGTATATAGCCATGCTTTGGGATGAGTTTCTTAGTTGTCCCTGTTTAGGTCTTGCAAAATTCACAAACCCCAAGCTAGGTTTTAATATTATATTTGAACAATAGTAATTATACTATATAAAATAAGAATCTAATTGATTGAATAAAATGAATTTGAGCATCATTCACTGTACAGACACACATTCCTGGCTTTGAAGGGGTTATGGGCACTATTGTACTCACAGCCAGCAGCAGGACCTTTGATCTAGGGTCCTTGGTTGGAGATATCCCAAATTTATGTTTGTAAAAAAAAAAAAAAAAAGAAAAGAAAGAAAAAAAAAGTGGGTAAAGTGGGTTGCTGGATCCCAGACTTATGAGTGGAGTTCAATTTCTGTTCCTTATCTCATGTCGAACCCATGACTGTAGTTCCAAAATCTTCAGCCTGATGGTCTCAGCCCCACTGTGGGTCACAAAACTTGAGCTCCTATTCACTATAATGACAATTATTTTTTTATTTTTGATCTCTGGAAATTTCCTTTCTTGCTTTTGGATTAAATTATTTGTCCTAAATGTGTATGTGTATATATATATTCATTTATTCATATTGGTATAAATTTATAAAACTGTATTGCGCATTTCCCTGTGTTTGGGATGGGGCAATAGTTTCCATAGGTGCTTGATTTACCACTTTGTCTAAGAACTAATGACATAACTTTTTCAAGTTGCATATGTTGTTTGAGGAAGAACTCAAACTGGAATCCTGTGTACTTAATACTCCTTTTACTTTACTTAATTGCTGTATGACTTTGAAAGATATTCTGTAATTTTGCTAAAAACTGATGTTCAAGAAGGTTATAGCTATTATATGCAACAACATGGATGAACCTGGAGGACACTATTTAAATAAATAAAATAAGCCAAGCCTAGAAATATAAATACTTCCTAATCTCACTTACATGGGGAATCTACAAAAGTTGAACCCATAGAAGCAGAGAGTATAATGGTGGTTACCAGGGGTTGGGGAGAGAGGATGGGGCGATGTTGGTCAAAGGGTACAAAGTTTCAGTTAGATAGAAGGAATAAGTTCTGGTGTTCCATTGTACATCACGATGACTAGAGTTAATGATAATGTATTGTTTACTTGAAATTTTCTAAGAGAGTAGATCTTAAATATTCTCAGCATAAAAACATGGTAAGTATGTGAGATGATTAATAGTTAATTAGCTCGAGTTAATCATTTCACAATGTATACATATATCAAAACATCACATTGTACACTGTAAATGTATACAATTTTATTTGTCAATGATACCTTAATAAAGCCGGGAAAAAGGTATACAACTTATTTTCAATTTTAAATTATAAGAAAAAGAAACTTATGGCATTCCTCTGATAAACCATTCTGATAACATCATTAAATATGAAATTTGTATAATTTGTTAGTGAATTTATGAAGTCTCCTAAGGGTCACAGTTTTGGACTGGGCTGTAGGGTTTTAGTTCTCCTTTGAGAACTTTTAGATGAACTTGGATTATGTCTATATTGGCAAGGCAGAGTTATATAATAAATTGAGTAATTGTTGAATTGTCTAAATTGACTTTCTAGACTGTCCAGATGATCGCTCAAGCCTTAGAATTATTGACAGTTTAGATGTGAGTTTATGATAATAGCATATTTTATTGCCTATTCCTGAGAGATTAAAGTCCTGACTTTAGTGCATAGATATTCATCAGATACTATCTTACTGGATGACCTTAGAGGCCAGTTCTGACCAACCTTAATTGATCGCAAGTTTCAAGGAATAAAGAAAAGATTAGGAAAAGAGAACATTTCTATTATCTCCTGAAATAATGCAGAAATACTTGTGAGTACAATTTTCTTGTGTATGCTTTTCAAAGGATACAGAAATTGAAATATAAACCTCTTTTATACTGTGATCTATTGAGAAACTTCTAAAATTTATACTTTACATCCAATAAAAAATACTTTCTCATGAAGGATGTGTTCCTATACATTCAAAAGTCATTGTTCCTAAGTCCAATATTCCTTTTATTACATGAGATTTAAAAATTCAGGACACTCAAAACAAATGGAAATGATGTGTATTCTATTCATATTTGTAATATCTGGATATGCATAACAGCCTTTAGACTTGTATAGATACAGCCAATGTAACTTTAACAAGGGCAGAATGTACACGTCCTTTCCTTTCTCCTTTATTTTCATGTAAACCTCCCCTGAACTTCAGGCTCTGGGTAGCCAGGTAGCATTATTAAACATGTCAGTCACTTTTCACCAAAATTTAAAGTTGCAAGCTGCTGCAAAAAGATCCCAGCCCATCTCCCTTACTATACTGCTAAAGGATAATTTTTCAATGCTCTGAGGTTTTTCTAAAAGACATTTGCCAAAACAAAATCTGTTTTGATCTTCAATCGAGCAATGGGGGAGCCAGCTTCCACCTACGGTTCATCATCTCCCGTTGGATGACAGCGCTCTCCAGAACTCCTTGTGGAAGCTCCAAGAGAAAACCTGCCTTTTCCTGCATCATGCACACCAGCCTGCAGAATGCCTAGAAAGGAGACAGGAATTGCCTTTTCAGCCCTCCTCCCAAAGAAGTTAGTGCTATCCAGACAGCAGCAACCCACCTCTGACTATGAGCTTTATTTCCAAGTCCGCAATTTTCACAAGTTGTTTTACTGGAAAGATTTCATAATGTGTAGGTGAATGTAAGAATTCTTAAGGCAGTTCCTTCTTAGACTGATTTCTAATATTTGGGTTTGGTTGAACTCAGGCAGGGGGAAGAAAAAATCTAAATCAACATTCATTTATTTTATTTCCAAACACCATAAAGAAATTAATTCTGCCAATTTCAACTACGTCAATGATTCAGCTTGCTTTCTAAGAAGAAGCTAAAATTAGTATTTTTCCCAGAAGATTTTTTTCTCTATTCATTTATTTTGGGAAGCACGCATTTCTATCTTGGTTAATTCCTTACAGAATATCACAAAATCATACTTTAGAATTTCTTGCACAGTTCAAAAGGATTTCTGTCTTTTTACCACAAAGCCCCAGCAAAGGCTTATTTGCTTCTCTTAAGTCTATGGTGTTTGGTAAAATCAGGTAAAATCATATGCGTTTCTACTCCTAGCACGTTTAGCATTTTATTGGTCTGCTTGCTCTCTGCTCCGTTCTCTTCTCTGGAGAGCCCAGCACCAAACTGGTTTGGTTTGGGAATATTATCATTTGTTAATAATGCGTTTAAGTTTTTCTCACATGATTTAAAAAGGTAATTATAACATATCATCTCAGGGTAATAAAAATGTACAATACACATTAAGCCAAGTTTTATTCAAGTCTTTAGCAGCCTTGAATTCCTTCCAGGTCTTTTTAGGGGAAATTTTCACCCCCAGGGGCTGGGGAACTTGGCATAGAACACCCATTAAGTGTGACGAGGGCTTAATTCCCAGCACACCACAATAAAATCTTGCTCTTCAAAAATTCTCTTTGATTTTATTTCAACAGATTGAAAATAATCTGTGCTTTGTGTTTTTGTCCTTAAGTTACCACTGCATAGGACATACAATATTCATGTCCTGTAGATACTTGATATTAATCAATTGTTCTGTCCTTGTACCATGATGCTGTGTTCTCCAACACCCATTGGTGTATAAAAGTTTGTCATGAATTAAACAAAGATGTGACCAATGTTTCTTTTTGGCAACTCATTATGGATCCCCTTGGGTCCTCAGTGCCTCCTGCTCCATGAGTAGGTGGTGTCAATTTCCCTTCTCAGAGGTTAAAGGGGATGCAGCGAATGGAGGTAGAAGAGCTTGTCCAGGGAGCACCTGGTTTTCTACTGTGCACATCTCAGTTCACTGTAGATAGTAGCTTTGTCTTGTCAGCCTCATTGTTACCATTTTTGCAACAAAATGATATGTCTATGTTCTGAAATTATAATTCTCATATGGATATTTACATTTAACTTTATAAAACTAATGTTAAAATGATTGTTGGAAACGTTCATGATAGTAATAGAATCTAGAAGGGACTTTATCCAAAGAAGAAGTTCAGGGGAGTGGACTTTCCTGGGTGCTTTTATGGTGAACCTGGAAATATCCTATTTCTTCACCTGAGAATATATGCCTAGTGTTCTAATTTCTCTACTTGATCTATTAAATGAAGCTAAATGATCTCAGGATTGGGAGATGATATACTTGAAGTAATAAACTTTAAATATAAACAATATTTTTTAAAAAAATTACAAAGCATAATAGTCTTTCTTTTATTGTCATAATTTGAATGTTTCCCCAAATTTCTACATACCTATTTCTTCCCTCCCTTGATATAGTTTTCTATCAAGATTGTGTTTTTGTTGTTGTTGTGTTTTGAGAGAAGAATACTCAAATAACCAGTTGAGGGCTCAAGAAAATGAATTCAAACAGTAATATTTAAAATTTATATTTATATGGGTAAATATAAAGGATGTTAAAAAGTTCCATAATGAAAATATTTTCCCTACGTTTTGTTGCCAGAAATTATACATTAAAATATACCTCTTTTGGCTCAAATGTCTTATTTTAGGTCAAAATGTAAATACACCGATTGTAGGAAAAAAGTCTTACCTGCAATGGCAATTTTTATCATAAAAGAATATATTCATCCTTCTTCTATATCTTGACAGTATGCTAAAATTCCCTGCATCATGGGAAATAAAGTTGGTTGGTATTAAAAAGAGGAATGACAAATTGAAGGCCCAGAGTGATGACGTTGGCATGACAGAGACCGGGGAGAGACTTCTGGGCAGCCAGAGGTATTGTAATTTGCCACCTAAGAAAGACAAAAGAGAGGGATAGCATTTAGGAGATTAGGATCCTGGTGACAAAATTGGCTTAATTCACAATTTTGCTGAGAGCTGGTTTTAGGCATTATTCTAGACTCAGATTCGAGAAGGTGTTTCATGCTTACTTCTATGCTAGGTACTTTACCTGTGTTATCTGCTTTGATCTACACACACACACACACACACACACACACACCCTATATAATATTGGTGTGAATATGCTCACTTTACAGTTCGAAAAACAGTCACGGGTTGCCTGCTTCTGGACACCTGGATGTTGTTAACGTCCTCACCTGCTACCACACTTGACTGTCAACTACTGGAGGCCCCTTACTTTTTACCTGTCTTGTGGTCTATCATTTCAGAGGATAGTTAAAGGAATGGCTAGTAAGTCTGATAATCAAGTTAAGGTTCTTGTGGATGAATTTTGCTTAGTTCAATAACTCTGAAAGGTAAAATTTGAGTTTTGAAAGTTGTCTTCTTTAATATTCTACACTGAATTATACTCTAATTATATAACTAGAAATGATTTGGTGGGAGAGGGAAGCGCAGCGTTAGACTAAAGTTGGCTAGTTATCTACAGAAGTATCCATTCTTCTTTGTTAGTGACCAAACCCCAATTTTCAGACTGGAAAAAGATATGTTTCTGAGCTTCTCTTACAACACAATAAAAACATTCTGCTAATGAGATGTAAGCAGAAGTGTGTGGGACATCCAGGGACGTGTCCTTGAAGGAGTTGGCGGTGGGGGAGCATGTGTTTGAAGAACACTTCTTCTTCCTCCATCCTGCTGCTAAGAATCAAAGGAGCCTGCAGAAGGAAGCTGAAGACTTTAGGCAATATTTATTGATTTATTTGATACATTAGTGAACACAATTCTAATGGGAAAGTAATATTGGAAGCCCTCAGAGCTTATTATGCACATAGCCCTCTTAAGGACAGTGACTAGAGTGATTGAATGTGCACCAGGGTCAGGTGACCTAACAGTTCTTACTGTGGAGCAGGAGAGGACTTTAAACATCTGGCTGATACCATGCACCAGTATCAATGCACATGCATGAGTCCAGTGAGACAGAACACCTGCACAAGTCAAGGGAAGCAACTTGTTTATTCACAGGTAGGCAGCAAGAGTTGATAGAAGCCTAGGATTCATGGCAAGCTGGTTGTCCATGGCTCAGGAAATATGCCAATGGCAGATGGAGTCTCTGCAGATGCCCCACATTGCACCCCAGCAGATGGATCCTAAAAGTGTACCCTATCCTGGGTTTTATACCTGGGGGCAACTGGAATTACTGGGCTAAAGTGCTGTAGGATGTTCTGTTCTAGGAGGGGTGGGAACTTAGCCAAGGCTGTTCTAGCCAGTTCCTCCTTATCTCAGGAAGTTTACATTCCCAGCATATTCTACAGTTATTTTTGAGAACTACAAGTGAGAAGAGGTGGAGGGAAAGCTGTGTTTCCACAGCCACCCAGAAACTTGTCCTGCACTTATCAGTCCAGGGATTGTACCTCTGGCCCCAAAGTAGCCTTTCTTAATCTGGCCATCAACCTCTGAGGTGGCTGGCATGAGATCTCTGATTGAACGGCTCTACTTTTATATATGGCAGAGGGTTACTGGTTTTTTGAAGTGGGTAGAGAGAGTTATAAGGAGGAAATGAATCACAGGGCTAGATTCTGCTAAAATTATTGTTATATCCCGATCAAGGTTCAGACCTCCCTGAGGCTTGGATGGGCAAACTGTTGTACAGGTGTCTTGCACCTGCCTGCCTCCCTTCATGCTTCTAAGGACTGCCAGACCACCTGAATGAAGACAGTCTATCACCCAACATAACCTACAAATGTCCTTGTTGTAAATTCAGAGGGCACATGTAAAACAGGGCTGTTTCTGGAGATGCTCAAAATATCCTCTGAAGGTACCTAGCTATTTTTTCCAGCTTTATTGAGGTATAATTGACAAATAAAAATCATATATATTTATGGTATAATATGTGATGTATAGGTATACCTATACATTGTGAAATGATTACCATCAAACTAATTAACATTAGATCTCTAGGACTTGTTGATCCTTCATAACTAAACCTTTGTAGCCTTTGGCCAACATCTCCCCATTTCTTCCATCCCCCATGCCTGCCTATTCCAATTTCTTATAAAGCTGGCTATGACAGGAGTATAAAGAACAACTGTACAGTTGTTATCTTGTACAGAAGCCCATAAAAGAAACATCAGCAGTTGAACATCTACTCTTGCCTTTAATGTGAGAAAAAAGTAAATCTATTCTGGTTTAAGTTACTTTAAATGTATATATATATATATGTTATATACACACACATATATAACATTTCAAACATTTATAGTTACTTTATATCATTACATTATAATATTATTTTATTTGTTTTCCTCTAGGTTTAGAGGTTAGGTTCAACACATGAATTATCCACAGTGACTAACGGGCCCTTGGTGGAGGGAGAGAAGTCAGAGCGCTGAGTTCTCCTGCAGGTCTGTAGATGAAGTAAATCACACTTATTGGCACTGTCAACGAAAACCAGTTACCTAAACATTTTCAGTCTGTTTCCTCCTTTCTAAAGGAGCACATGTACCTACATACTTAACAGGGTCATTATAAGGGACAAAGAAGTTAATTATGAAAGTGCCTTGTGAAGGGTAGATCTGAACACAAAGATATCGTAAGTGCTCATTGTCTGTGCACCACAAGAGTTCAGAGATCACTAAGTCTAGTACAATTCACTTAAATTATAGACATGGAAATGGAAGCACCAAGAGGTGGGTGTGTTGCCCAAATTCACACAGCCACACAGACATACAGATACCATAGTATATACTTCAGCATGCTATATTTTATTTCCACAGCACAGTGAAGTAAGTCACATAAAGACATACAAAATTAGAAAATGCTTTTTTATAATTAGTAAATGAGAATTTTAGATCATTTGAATCCAAAGTACTTCCCACTACTTTTAAGGCCTTCCTTCTGAGGGCACTATAAATGGGTAAGCAGAGAATATCACGAGGGTTAGAGGCTGGAAGAGCATCCCAGGCAGAGAAAAGAACTTGAATGAAGACATGGAGTATGGTATATGCAAGTGTTCAGTTATTTACTGTAATGTGTGGAAAGGTGGAAAGGGATTGTCATAAGATTATGTCAGGGAAGAGGGCAAGGTCCAATTTTATGCTTTAGGGTTTGGGAGCTTTGGGGAGATTTTAAGCAGGAGGCAGTACCATGCATTAGATCCCCTTGGTACCACTAAGGAGAATGGTTTTGAGGGTGGACAGGATGACAGTAGGAAGACCAGGGAGGAATTCATCACGGTCATCCAGGTAAGAAGTATGAAGACCTGAGTTACCTGAATGCAGAATGGAGTTGAGAAATATTTAGAAAATAAACATTGACATAAATGTGACTAGTTTTATGTAGGTTTAAGGAAAAAGGATGCCAAGGAGATTTTTAGATTTAGATGGGGATTTATAAATCTGACATAAAATGGAGTAAAGGAGGAAGCAGAGGTTTAAGAAAACAGGTATGTACTTGGGAAATGTGCTCTGTGACATTCTAGAATGATACCCAAATGAAGTTGCCCACTTGGCAGTTGCATATGAGTCTGGAACTGAGTGAGAAGTCTAGAAAGGAAAGATAAGTTTGGAAATCACCAACATGTCCATGGGCAGCTGAAACGAAGAGACTGGCTGGGATTGCCCTGTGATAGCGCAGGAGGAAGGAACTCTGAAAACACTGCTATCTGATGGATGCACATCCTTGGAGAAAGTATCATATAGACTGAGAGGAGAGGTGGATGGGATGGCCCAACAAAGCTTCAGGGGTCTCTGTTTCACTCACAGAAGAGCCCGATTTGTGGGATATTTGTTTAAAATGCAGACTTGAGGACCTAAATCCAGGTTTACTATATCAGAGTCTCTGAGAAAGTGGCCAGGGTCTCTGAATTTTCAACAAGCCCTGCCTCCAGATAAGAAGCAATGTTCTGGCAGCTGGAAGCCAGGTTTTTACTTGTCCACGCAACACTTTAGCTGGCTGTAGGTGCAGAACTCCTAGACGTGGGTATGAGAGGAGACTTCTAAAAAGTTCCAGACATTGAGGAATCCTTTTCTAGGATTCAGGAGCTTCAGTGGACTCAACACAAGCTACAAGAGTAGCAGTTGCTGTTTTCCACGAGTGTGAAAAGTTGCCACCCTCATTCTGAGCTCATTCAAGGTTTCAGGTTTATGCTTTTGTCAGCAGGAGATAGAATTTATTATGACAAAGCATGGTCTTAAAAGTGTGGCACATGTAGCCATGCCAACAAAAGGTATAAGAGGAGAGGCATCATGCTGCTGCTGGAGCGTCACCATCAGCTACTTGCTGTATGATCTGGGGCAGTCACTTAATCTCTCTGAGCCTTAATTTCCTTCTCTGTAAAAGGAGAGAATAGTAATTATCTCATTGTTTTATTGTGAGGACTAAATAAGATCATATATCTAAGGCGCCCAACCTCTGGAAAGTTCCCAATAATAAGAATAGCTACTATTAATACTTGTACTAAGAAACTTAGTGGAACTAGCGATTCATAAACTCCCAATGAGTAGTTCACTGATATAGCTGAAGGCTCTGAAATCTTTTCAGGTCCTCAGATTTCCAGTGGAGAGAATGATCTGGACAAAGATGATTACAGTATTTTTCTTTCTTCTACTTACTTTCCTAGAAGATATCTTTCAGGAAGATGAGAGCCTTTGTAATTTTCAACCTTTAAAAATCAATTATTCCTGAGTTATTTTTGCATTTATGAAAAGCACCAAATTAATTTCTACTGAATTTACTTTTCTATGATCAATGAGGAGGTCAGCTGGTAGAGAATACGATATTCTAACAACTGTGTACTGCCCTTAGAGTTCTAATTGCCTTAATTCCCTGTAATTCTATTTCAAGAACTAGCATCTTTTCATACAGTCTTAAAAATAGCAGCGTCTTAATATATGCATGAATGAAAATAGCTAATATGCAATTCAAGTTGCAAGGTTTACACGTTATAATTCTGCACGGAGAAAAGCTTTAAAATCCAGAAGCCCTGGTCCCACATGTTCTTCACTCCCATGACACACAAAGAGACAAAACCTCAGAACAGAGGTGGGATCATGATATTCCTCTTTCATTCATTATATGCAATATCTCTGCCCCGGCCTTTAGATTTCCCTGTGTACCTTAAGAAATCGTGGGGAGATAGACTTGATCCAGTGTCTAGAGGTAAATGATGCACATCCCATTACCTGAGTCACTATCTCCCCAATAGGTTCCCCCCCTTTCTTTCTCTCTCTCTCTCTCTTTTTTCCCCCAAAGAGTACATCTTTGGAAATTGAGAATATTCAGTGAACAGAACTCATAAATCAAATCATTATCATTAATAATCAAAGTGAGACATTGTAAGAAATAGCAAATTAATCACAACTGGCAGGTGAAGCTACTTTCAGCTTGTGCTTTCTGCATACTAAAGGGAGCAGAATATTCCCCAGTGTTTTTATTTTTTTCCAATTTATTTACTTAGTGAACACTGCACTTTTTGGTGGACTGGGAACTACATCCAAACCCAAGTTTCTGTACTATTATATGACTGATTCTGTTTAATGAAACTTGATTTTCAGAACCACGTTTTTGCCATAAATATGATGTGTTATGATTTAATGTATTTCATTAGTACTAACGTTGTGTAGCTGAAATTGAAGATGTTTTTCTAGAGGAGGAAAATAACAAATGGTATCACGAATTTGGATTTAGATTTATCTATTTACTTTCTACATCTTGGGTCTTACTTATTTGATAGCCTATAATCTTAGTTAAAATGCCTTTTTGTTGAAAATGGAGGAAAAGCCTAAATATAATATCTTGTGCTATCATGGTCATTATCATAAGCCTAAATAATAATAATTCATGAATTTTGAGAACACCTTATTTCCATAGGAAAAACACAAAAACCAAAACAAATCTCGATTATGTGTACCTTCTTGACTTTCCTGTAGAGTAAGAACTACTTTCTTTAATAGAAAGTGAGTCAAGAACAGTTAAATTTCTGCCCAATTCACATAGCAATTTTGGTTTTGAACTTTAAATAGGCTCATACACCCAGACCCAGTATTAGACAATGTTGTCAGAATTTTCAGTTCTTACCGACTTTTGGAAGGCCATATAAATTTAAAAATAGGAGAACATAAATACTAATTTCTGCATAATATCTTCATTTCTATATTTAATTAAAATTCACTGAGTGATAAAAATACATTAAATATTTCAGGAGGTACAGAGATATATTAAACTCCATATTTAAGGAAAAGGCAAACAAAATATGTGAGGAATAGAAGAAAATGAAAATAAAAAGCAAAGTATATTCAGTAATTGAGGAACATAATATTTCTGTAAATCCTGCATGCTTACAAGAGGCTGTGCTTTCATTAGGCAAAACTTAACTAAGAGGGGAGATGGGGGGAGACTGTCATTGTCTGTTATCCAGAATCATTTTTCCCTTCCAAGAACATTACCAATTACATTAAGCTCAATTCAATAATCCTCATCAGTACTCTAGGAGTTTAACTAGAAAGCAACATTAAGGTCTAAATGTTAGGGTTTTGCAAATGTAGAAGTCTCAAAATCTTTTCAGCAGATTCCTGAATTATTCAGGAGTGCCAGTGTGTATTTCTTTTATATTACTTATATATGGGTCATTTTTTCCTTTTGAGAGCATCTCTATTTGGTAAAAAAGCAAACTAAAATGATTCTATGATGCGTGCTATAATGAAGACTGACTAGGAAAATAGATAAATGCATTTTCTTTCTTTCACATTACAAATATTGGTTACTATTTCCTGTTTGTTTTATGGACATTTTTCAGTTTCTGTTTGGGGCATGATTTGTCATTCTGCTTGAGTTCTTTCTCTACCAATCTTCTGCAGGGAGAGTTAGTCATTTGACATGATGAGATAGTTTCCTGGGTCTGATGAGCTCTTTAATCGGGAACCCAGCTCTTGAGCACACAGATGGCCTTAAAGTCTGAAGGGACAAAATCCCAACTCTTTAATGAAGTACAGAATAGGTTTCAGAAAATGTAATGGTTTTCTGTCTGAATGGTTTGTTATGTTGGCTAATTGTGAAAAAGTCATTTGCTTCTTTTGGGAGGGAATATGTGACTATATTAATTCAATACTGACCTTAAAGAAAAAAGAAAAACAAAATCAGAAACATAGCATAAGTTTATCTTTTTTGTGTTTTGATTTTTTTGTGTGTGCAATATTTGAAACAGCTTGTTAGAAGGCACGATGTCCCCCTTTCATACTGGGTTGAGAATATTTCATTATGTTCCATAACATCTCCCTTTTTTGTCCTCTAAAGCATCATGTTTATATGCACTTGAACTTGGAGAATCATTTATGTGATTTGAGACTTAAGGAAAACCATTTTCTGGCCATTGGTACAGGGGCCAAAAACTTATAACATCTAAGGATCACATAAATAAGTTTCTTGATTGTTCGTTAGTATGTTTATTTTTTTTTAATCATTCCTGACTTGTAGATAAGGAAATAAACCAGTAAAAAATTACTAAATAAGACTGCAAACCATGGGCGTAGCAAGAAGTCAAACAGATTCCCTGGCACATTTGATTAGCTAAGACAAATTTTCCTTCTTTCTTTCCCTTCTTTTTTGTTTCTCTCCTGCTCCTTTTCTTCCTCTCCCTCTTTCAGGTACCTCCTCTAGTTTCGTTTTCTGTAACTCACATAGTGCTGCAGAATAAAGTTAGGTTTTCGTGGCTTATTCCTTGCTATTTAACTGAATGAGTGTAGAAACTGCCTGAGCAATAATGCAGGCTAGGTTATTCAATAACACGAGGAATGTAAAGCGATTTCATATCTCCTTGAATCAGGAACATTAATTAATCATATGATGAGAATGCAACGTTTTATTTACCAGTGCAAGAGGCTGCCAAGATCTTTCTGACTTTAATAATTGCACATGCTGTTGAGGGAGGAAAAATTAATTTAGTTATTAAATTGGAGGGTTTTTTTTTTCTATCATGGTGAAGCTGGAAAGAAGCCAGGTCCTAATGCTAATGTTACCAGAGTTGGGATGTGGATTACTTTTACTAAAAGCTTTCCTGACTCGTATTTAAAGATAGAAAGAAAAAGAAAGTGTTGGGAATTGTTCACAAAGCTTGTTTCTCATGAATGCATATAATAAAACTAAGTTTCTATTTTCTCTGCCTGAGGCACACATGGACTGCAATGGAATATGTGCGCACAAAGGTGGCCCACTCGAGGTGCAGAGGTTGACTTGAAGAAGAGCCTCGTGCATACGCCACCTGTAGTAGTTCTAGTGGCACAGAGCAAGTCCTCACCTGAGTGCAAGGTTGCAGGAGAGTGAGGGTCAGCGCCTGAGGTTGTATGGCAAAGGGAAATGGCGTGATTCAACATAACTTCCCTGCCTCCTCGTCTTTACACATGTTTATCTTCCTGGCAGAAGTGTTTTTCTTGTCCTTTTTAATTCTCTACTCTCAGCTTTCAAATATCCATTTTCAAGTTTTATCTTAAGTGCCTCCCCTTCTGCGAGTTTTTCACTGGTTGCCTCAATTGGAAGAGATCTTGCTTTTTATTTCCCCCTCACCCTAATTCTTCTCCCTCTTTCTCTTCTTTCCCCTCGCCACACTTTGTTGTACTTACTTTGATTCCTAGCTCTTTTCCAAACACATATTATTGCACCAGATATGCTCTCTGTTTATGTATGCATCATCTTTTCTCTCCTGCTGAACTTCTTGAAGGTGGAGAGAGGTTCTTATCAATCTTTGCAATCCTGAGTGTTAAATAGCATCATATTTGATGCATTGATTACTAATAATCACTCATTGTCTTTATTTGGAAGGGAAGGTGTGGCCACCAGTCCCAACAATTTATTAACTATACACATCCTTTATTAAGTCAATTAATGATCCTGGCCCCCAGTGCTTTCATTTGTGAAGTGCATTATTCCAAAATATCTATGTCTCTGATATTGCGTGGTCTAATATTGTACGCTAATTTTTATGTGGCCCATTTAAAATACAATGTTTTTCGTAAGATACCTAGACATTTTAATAGTTTAATAGAAATAGAAGACAAGAGCTGGAATTAGGGGGAATAGAAAACTATGCATTATTTGGTGTATCATTTGTCATATAAATTTTGAATTTATATTTAGTGCTATATGTAATTTTTCTAAATTTTCTTTAAATTTAATAATTGCTGAATTAACTAAATTTGAGGGTGACTATTAAATGTACATTATAATACATGCTGAATTAATAGATATGCAGTAAGTTGTAACATATGCACAAATTAATATTCATAAAAACATTATGTATGGAATCTAATTGGATTTTCCTTAGAAAAAGAGGCCTTCAGAGCATTATTGAGAATGCCTTTCCAAAGCCAACTCATCTTTAAACATTATTTTAAGATCCTAACATTTAGCCATGGTCTGTAATATGTTTAACACTGCTATCCCAAATTTCTTTCCGGTTCCCCAACTGGAATATACAACTTTTCAGTTCCCCATTGGAATATTCATCTTTACCTCCTGCTGAACTACAAAGGAATTGAAAGAAAATAAGCATTAACCAGCAGTTAAAATACCCACACTTCCTTCCGTAGACAGAAGCTCCCATACCTGTGCCTAGAGGAAAGATAGAAAGGTAGTTCGTGGTGCTTTTTAAAAGGAGCCTTGAGTGTCAGAAATAGTAAGCACTAAATATATAAATAACTTAAAAAATTCCAGACCCTAGGGCCAATGGTTACAGGCAGAGCTTCAAAACAAGTTTATTGGAATTACCTGTGTGAGAAAAGAACCACTGCTCTGAGCTTGAGGGATACTATTATATTTATTAAAAAACTGACTACCACAATCATATTGACAAACTGCTCAATCATGAAACAAAGTAGGTAGCCAAGAAATATACCCATACATCTAGGGACAACTGATTTTTCACAACTGTGAAAAGTCAATTTAACAAAGAAAGAAGAGTTTTAGTAAATGGCACTGGAACAATTGGATATTCATATGCAAAAAAAGTGAACTTTGAGCCACACCTTGTGCCATATATTATATATTGACTATAATTTGTAAATCCTCCAGATAAGCAAAAAACCCATGCTGTTCACCCCTTTACCAACCATATTTTAGCAGAACTGAGGAAACGTTTAAGTAGATAGGAACAATACCCTCAACTTGCAGCAAAACAAGGAGGTGGGGCTTATTGGAGGAAAGAAATTGGGAAGTTGGAGATTTGGGGAAGGGTAAAGAAAAGGGTGTTATCAGAGATGGGCAGAAAAGTACAGTGAGATAGGGAAATAAGCCTATTAGTGTACAGTCAACCCAGAAATCTGCAATCAATAATGTTTACATGTAATCAAACAACCAGAAGAAAGGAGATCAGATGTGCACTTCACAAAGAAATGATTGTTTTGCAATGATGCATAGGCTAATTACCCTGAATAGGTCAACGTACATTGGATACGTGTATTAAAATATGACTATGAACCCCATAAATATATATATATAATCAATATATTTCAATAAAATAAATAAATAAATGAAATATTATAAAAAATACAGTTAGATATGAAAAATAAGTACTATAGGTGTTCAATCAACCCAGGAATCTAGAATTAACACTGATTTACTGCAAATGAGTAGAAGAGAGGAGATCAAATGTGCATATCACAAAAAAAGGATTGGGTTTTGCAAAGATCAATATGCTGATTGTCCTGAATGGATCATCACACATTGTATACATGTATTGAGATATAACTCTGTACCACCATAAATATGTACGATTAATATGTTTCAATAAAAATAGATAATAAGTAAATAAAGTGGACAGCACTGAGAGGACAATTTTTGTAAAAGTGATAACTACTTGGGCCAGTGTGGTATTAGCATTACTTGCTATCTCTCAAGACCCATGGGGATATAGCCACACTTGGGAAGAGGTAGGGATCAATATTAGTAAATTTCTATTAACTAAGTCAGGCAGCATCAGAGTACATCATACAGAATGACTTTTATCGTGCAGTAGAAACATGTTTTATCAGGTAGGTAGAATTTGCTTAAATTTAAAACACTTGGGATCACATAGATTTATATAGCTTAGCTATCCCCAAAGTTGATAATTCATCAACCTCTTATACCTGGAACAAAGAAAAGAATGATAAATTTAGTTAAAACTGATCACCAAGTAGCTGAACCATCTCACAAAGTCCCAGAATTTAAAATTCATTTACCACAAAGGAAAGCCTTCAGGCTTCAGAGCCGATTTATACATACTCTACACACAATTCTAACAGACTTGGCAAACTAAATACATCTCACAATGAAGAAATTAGAGAGGAAATATACTTCTAAGGGTAATTACACTGACAGCAGCAACAAGTGATAGATGATATCTTAGTTCAAGGGAAGAGAAATAATTATAAGAAACAGAAACAACCACTAAAGATAAAATCATCTGGGTCTCGTAGTAAAAATGCTAAATTCTGTTCAATATACTCTGTTTTAGAAGATCAAGCAACGTATAATATATTTTTAAATATTTTAATTAAAATGATTTTCTTAAGTATTGCTTATAAGGGGAAACTCTGTTACTTGGAAAACTGTTATTCTGAAAACTGTTATTAGATAACTAGAACTCTTAGAGAACTGTTATTATGTAATATTATTCTCTGACAGTTTTAGTTATCCTGTAATTTACTTAATACCATTTATTCTCTCATGCAGCCCATTGTTTCCTATTGTAAAGGTAAATGTTAATCAAAAATACTTAGGCATATATAAATAAATAATTTCGAACACAGGGGAAAATATTTTTGCAAATGACTTTGATGAGCAAAATCACTCAATTTTTATTTAATTCCTTATAATCATCATAGTATTTTTTTAATGGAATGCTGAATCCAAATGTTTTGAGAATTAAGTAATTTGTTCCAAATTCAATATCATATGTAATGACTTTCTAATCTATGTGATCAGTAAAATCTACTTTAATCACCTTTAATGTACAAAGTATTTTGTCAGTCACTGGGGGAAATTCAAGTTGATTTAATACCTGGTGTCAGACTAAAGACTCACATTCTGGTTTGAAAGACCATGAAATAGGAACTAAAGAAAAAATGGATGGTTCACGAATGGAACAGACAATGTAGGCTTGATAAATCAGAGTGATCACCATATTTAGAGAAGTTGAACTCAACGCCAACCCCACCCCACCTCTGTTCATGTTGCTGTCTTTCCCCTGTATAAATCCCATTTCAAATTTATGTAGGAAGTAAGGAGAAAAGCACCCAAATGGAAATCAAGAGACTTTGGTTTTATTTCTTAGTTCATGTAATTTTTTGATATGTTATTTAACATATAAGAATTCAACTCCAGATATCAAGAGAGTTAAGTCTGATGAATCCTTTCAAGCTAAAGATATACCTTTTTTTTGGCTTCTACCTAAAGGAATGGTTTGTTGATGTGAACACCTTCTTTTTTTGGTGGCCGGCCAGTCTGGGGATCCAAACCCTTGACATTAGTGTTATCAACACCTCATTCTAATCAACTGAGCCAACTGGCCAGCCATGAGCATCCTCTTTATTCATATAAACCAAGTCAGAGTTGGAAGAGAGTTATTGGGGACCTCGTAAAAGCCACTTAACATGCATGGCTCCTTAGTTGTGTCATCTTTGATAGGCACATCTTTGACTAAGGCATGTTTTCAAGGTTCCTTCTTAGTCAAGACCTGTGGGTCTATGGAAGTTACTAACTTTCTGATCATACACAAGATTGTTGTTCAGATGTCTGGCATGGAAAAATGTGTTCTCAAAATGATGTTTAAAAAGGTGCCACTCCAATGCTTATAATAATATTTGCTTCCTTTAGTTTGAAATAAAACATCAAAATGTTGGCAAATTTCTTAAAATAAATTTGACATATAATATATTTAAAGACAATACACTAAGTGTACCTAAAAGCAAAATCCCATCGCTTTAAACATTTTTCCCTTCCCTTCCCTTTTCTTTTCTCTTCTTATGTTTCTTCTTTCATTGTAGGTACTCAGTAAATATCTGTTAAATTGCATTAAAAGAATCTAGGTGCCAATAAAGAGACTGCAATGAAACCTCAACCAGAAATTGTAACCATAGCCTAAGGAAAACTTTTGAAAAATATGAATACTGTCAAGAAAGATACAGATGCACTCTATGTAAAAAATACAAAATAAAACATACCAGTTTTATTAATCAAATTCCATTTGGTAAATAAATTTCATTGGTAATGCCTTTTAACAGTGATTAAAATTAAAATAATAACTGCCTTCTTTATTCTTTAAGAAAATATGGATCTAAAAATATCAAATTTGTTTAAAGAATTTTAAAAAAAGAATCAGTTATTACTGCCATACATCAAACTACAAAACATCTGAAAAACTGCAGGGCTTGAAAATATCCCAAACAGTACAATTTAAATGATCACAGGACTATAGGGATCTCCTTATCTGTACTGTGTATTCTAATAATGAATTCATATGACAAAATAACACCTGAATGATGTGAGGATAGAGAGATAAGAGTGCAAAGCATATTTTATGATTGATCAGGGTATTATTATAGGTTTCAGATTTTAATTATAGAAATACAGGTTTAACTCAAAATAAAATTATTTAAAATATTTATAGTATCGTACTTAAAAATCAAACCAAAAGGACGCTAGTAGAGGGAATCTTATATCGGTGCATGTCGATATAGCAAATAGGACATAAAATGTTTTGAATTTAGACATGTAGCTCTCCCCTCAATAAACTCCATCTGCCTAAGTGACCTTCTGCATGTTAATTAAACTTTCTGATTTACTTTCCTCATCTGTCAGACGCAATGACTATGCAGGATTGTTGGGAGTATTCACTGCTATGAAACATGAACCACAGAGGCCTACTTGAGATCTCTTTGCTGCTTAACTAAAAGCCTTCCATTAAAAGAGTGCAAAGTCATCAAATCTTTGACTAAATTCTATAATCTCAGAAATAGTGATGGAAAAAGGGTCTCATATTTTTATGCATACATTTTGCTTTTCTGATCAACCAGTGGATTGAGAAAAATTTTGATATACTTTGCTTCTCATCTTCTTACTTGTCTTCTTTTTTTTTTTTTTTTAAGTTTTTCCTTGAGATTTCGAATCTGGTAGGAATATTCAAGTCTTAATATTGGAGACAGAAATCTGTGCTGTAACAGTGGAGATTTGGTTTGTTTTCTGCAATAATTCCTTGACTAGCCATGAAATTTTTTGAGTTCTATGAGTGTAGTACGTCAATGTGATATTTTGAATAACAATCCTCGGATTAGAAACTTGGAAATACATGTGAAATAGCCTAGTCATAAAATAATTTGACAGAAATCAAGAGAATTCAGTTCTTGCCTCAGTTCTGCCATTAACACTCTGTTAGATCCTGCGCAATTCTCAGTAATTCTGTTTACATTTTTCTCAACAGAAAATCTTAGCGGTACTGGTAATTAAATGATCTTTAAAGGATCTCTAGTTTTAAAAGTCTAGGCATATACAAGAGACAACTTAGGAAGAGATTTCTTCAGTTAATTCAAACTAATAAGTAAACCCAAAAAGGATTTAAGGAGATATGACTTGTTCAGATCACATGTATGAATTCCTGTTTTATATGTAAACACATAAATAACAAGTGAGTTTATTCCTCTCCTGGCATTTATGCTTCTTATAGGAACACATAGTTTCTATTTTTTGAACCTTCAATACTATTCAGATTTGTTGACATTAATAAATATGAATTATTCTGCTTCTGTAAAATTCTTTATGTTAACACTTTATAAAGGCAACATAAAAGTAGGTCGGCATAGATGCTGAGCAAAATAAAACGATGTTTTCTAGTAGAAAATACTCCCGTATAAGTATTCATACCTTTGTTCCTGTGTAGCCACCTGGATGTTATTTGGGGAGTTTTTTAATCTATCACATGGATTGGAGGCAAGGTGGTGCCCCCACTTCTCCTTCATGGGGAAATGTGGGAAACAGTCACCCCTGCATTGCATTTAGGGCCCCTGAATCAAGGATTCACTGAGATTGGGTTTCATACTTTCATATCATTCCAATGAGACTGACACTAGAGTGGACAAAGAGATGGACATTGCTGTGAGATGGACATCTCTGTGAGGTCAAGCACTATGGTAGCAGAGAGCAACTCTCGTGCTTCTTCACTGAACTCACCTAAAAAATGTCGTATGGTCCTAAGGGGGAAAATGAGAACATTCACCCCTCCAGTGAGAGACACCCGGGATGAACGCATCCTTAAACAATGGGTTCTTGCATGGTCTCCGTGTTCTTGCATATTTGCCATCCTGAAAGTGACATTGCTATGAGGGAGAAAGTTGATTATGGATACTCCTGATCCTGCTGTGAGGTCCCTTGAAGATAAACTTGGTCAATTCTTCCTATAAAACTAAAATCATCATTTGGATATTTATTATCTAGAGTCATGACTTTATTCTCTTCAATTCATATGGTAGAAATAGGAGCTACAATTTCTGATTTCAATTTACGCCTTTTCAAATAGTTCTATGATCTTAGGAAAAAAATTACTTTCTAATCCTCAGTTACAGGAATTGTAAAATGACAATAATGGCTAGACATACAGTGTATTTGGGAATTAAATGTCATAGTGGACATAGAAATACATTGTAGGCACTCTGAAGGCAATATAAAAATGGAAGGCATTATTATTATTTCGAGCTGGTTTCTTCCCATAGTTAAATGAAGGCATTAGTGTAAATCATTGCCTGCTAAGGCTTGCTCATTTAATATTTTGTGAATATAACACTCAGGCAGGTAAGTTACAATGTGCACATTGCTTTTATAACCCCAGCTTTGTATAGTGTATGACACATTGCTGGCCTTCATTAGCACAGAATATGAGAAGTGACCAGAGGAAGGTAGAGAGCTGATAAAACTAGAATGCAATTCACTATCGTTTGTCAATGGAAACAAACGAAAACCCAAACCAACCAACCAAACAAACAAAAACCTCAATTGTGTAGCTACTCACCTAGGTAGTCAAAGCCATAATAGGAGGCATTGTATTCATACATTCTACAGAAAGTCTGCTTTACAGCTCACGTATTCTAAATTCTTACCACGAGACAGGAAATATCAGTATTTCATAAGACTGACAGCTTGTTGGATTAGTTGTGCCTACAAGTCTAGAATGGGGCAGGAGTCGCACTGTGTTCCTGAGGTTCTGGCTGGACAGGAGCTCCACTGCAAGTCACAGAAAGATGCTCTGGAAAACCATCTGCAAGGAGGATATTACTAAGCAGGCTGTTACATAAGCGTGTTCACAGGATTTGTTTACTGTGATCAACAACAATAAACAGAAAGAAATAATCATTGACATTGGGAAATGTGGTCTGAAAGACCCCATTTTAAGTGTAATTTTGAAAGGCTCTTTTCCTAATCTCAACATTACTTAGGAAAACTTCAGGAAGACAGTTTGGACTTTTTTTTTTCCCCCAGGTTGTTTGTTTTTCACACGAGAAAACACATCGTTCCTTCTGGTTTGTCCTGGGAACAAATTACTCTAAAATGGCTTAAAGAATATGGGAGATTGCTTATCTGGCTATATTTAATAGAATAATACCAACCTGTAAGCTTTGACTAGTTAATAAGGAAAAGATCTTCTGCCATCATGTGGAATGTTGGAGAATCTTCTCGTTTGATGTTTTTGTTCCTTTGCTGGCTTCTGTATGAAATAAATTGGATTTCCTGATGGAGGAGTAATTGTTATTGTCATAAATAAAATATTTTAAATCACGAAGTATAGAAAGCGAAGGTGTTATAGAAAGTTACATCTTTATATTATAGATTCTACCTTTTTCATGAGACAGATTTAAGGAAAAAACAAAAACAAAACAAACAACCTTCCACCAAAGACAGAAATCACACTAATGACAGATGGAAAATATCTTTTGTCTAGTCTTTTATTTTTCTACTGGAGTTTTTTTTTTTAGTGGAGAAATACTTAGTAGTATGTCTCAAATTGACCAAATGGCTACACTTTGTTTATTTATTGCTGCTTTTTTGATATTATAAGTATTTTTTGTAGTATTATTCTGTGTTACCAGTACTTTTTTTCTCCTAGCATTTCTCATTTCAGCATAGTTATTAAATACATCTTTCCATTTTCCCAGCCCAAATCTCTCTTTTCATCTTGTCAGTTATGTTCAGGGGGTTGGCAAAGTGACCCACTTCTTTCTCATCAAGGTTAGAGCCATCAGCCAGCCTGGAAATGCCTCCTGCCGATACAGTGAGAATACTTGATTCTACCTGCTACACAGGCACCCGTTTCAAAGGAAGTTTTTGACCCAGCTGTCATTCAAGCTTAATTTGTATGCTAGAAAGAATCTTAACCAGATGTCACATATTTCTTGTTGCAGTGATTCATCATATTCCACAAGTAATACAATCATTTCTCATGTGGGAAGAAAAGTAGGAGAACGAGGAATGGACAGCATTTAATGAAAACGAGAATAGGTCCAAATTATGCCTTATTATTGGGGTGAAAAATATGATGTCAGCAGCAGGATAGACATTGTTAAGAATTGCTGCTGACTTTGCAAGTGCCATCTTAAAATAAAATTCCAGTTTTTCATGGAGGAATATATCTATATGTAGTTGGACTTCTACGGTAGATGCAATTTTCCAGTCCTTCACCTAATTTTCCACATAGATTCATCTCCCTTTCCTCCTTTAAATACATTAAGGAAAACTCACTTTTCCCCTCTGAATTATAGAGCTCTAGGAATGAAGGAGTTAAACCTATTTCTTTCGGTGAGGGGAAAGTTGTTTCCTGCAAATATATCTCAGTAGCCTGGGAGAAATGTTCTGCTAGATTAGGGCTGATTGAAAAACTCCACTGATAAGAAAGGAAATGAGGAAGGAATACCTGGAACCGTGTCTCTCGTCCTCTCTAGAAGACTGTGGTCACTCCATCATTTTAAACTACGGCTCACAACTCCCATTTCCAGTGGGCCCATCACCAAGTGAATTATATACGATCATGACCCACACTATAAACACCCAATGCCCTCACTTTCTTCAAATATGTGCAATTTATTTTAAATACATCTGTGGGCCTGGGATGTGTGTGTGTGTGTGTCTATGCGTGCAATTGTATTTTCTTGCAGAGGGTATTGTGCCAAATTTATAGCAAGTGAAAAGGCTGAAATAGGGCATGGTTATTCAAATTTCATTCAGGATGGCAAATTCTTTTTCCCCTTCTCCTCTTATTATGCATCTTCTATGTGTCCAGTACACTGTTAGTGACTGGGTCATAGAAATACTTGTGATACCTAATCATTAAGGATTTATCAGGCAGCAGGAAATTTAGAACTAATAGATATGAAGCAAGTGGCTGGTAAGCTTATAAAAGGCTTTTCTTTTTGGCATATTTTACAGAATCCAGGTCAGTGTCTGTTACATAATAAGTGTGGGAGGAAAACAATGTGTCACCTAGTAGGGGGACTCTGTCTTCCTGCTGTGGAGTTCTTACAATTATTTGTCTATCCTGGTGCTTTGACTACCAGGCCACAGCTAGCAAGAAGCTGATCTGAGTTTGGAACATATCCTGTTGCTTCAGCTTTTATGAATGATTTTTATCTGGAATCTTTAGTTATGAGCTAAGTTGCTAGGAGTCAAGGGTGAAATCTTCTCTACTTGAGTCATGTATTTGCAACCTTCAGTAAAGTGTTGTGTCCACTGGAGATTCTCGGTATGTGTTTATCACAATGACTGTGTGATAAAAAGCTAAGAAAAAGTACATGTGTGCCGCAGAATTGCTTGGGCAAAGGGGAGAAAGACCAAAGAAGAAAAATATAGAAACTAAAAAGAAATGATACAGGAAAGGGTAAATGGTTGATATTTGTTGTCATTGTTATCACAGTGAGACCTATTTAAATAGAAGGTTACAGATAGGAATTCAGTATCAAGTCTATTTACTCTGTGCTCCAAAGTCATTCTTTGATAGTGAAATATTTAAAGCCATTCTGGACTTTCGATATATGGCTTTCTGACTTGAACTTCTAAAGCCAGAGGACAGTTCTTAATGTTCTTTCTTTAGTCCACTGATGAACAGAACACTACTGTTCCACTAATAATTACTACTCATTAGGACAATGATCACTTCTCCTGCATTCTTGGTTGGTTGGCTGGCATTGTACCCAGATAGTTTTAAATTTGCTCAGTTCAAACATTAACAATCTGTCAAGGCACACTATTTAAAGTAAAAACAATAATTTTACATTTACTGTTTCATGAATCAGAACATATATGCTGGGATACGCAGAATTCACAATTATCAGCATTCACAATGATAGGGGCTTGATCTTTTATCCCATCATCAACTTTAAACTGTAAATTTCTATGAGTCATTTACTGATGTTAACAAAAATAAATTCCTGCTGTTATACAAAAAAAATTAACCTGAGTTATTTATAGACTTTCATAGGTAAAAAATAAATGAAGCTTAGAAACCAGGGGAATCTCATCACTATGGCAGGAAGATGTGAAAATGACAGTATTTTCTAGTGAAGTGTTAGGATGAGTTTAAATAAATAAAACTGTAAATTATTTTGAAAGACCCAGAGCAACACACAATTATAAAGTGTAATATGATCTGTGTGGATGTCCTTCTGAGATACTCAGTGCTTACTGCTCTTTGGATATTTTTGCTGTTAAGAGCTGTTAAGGCAATTACAGTAATGTAGAGATTTTCAGATGTGACACTGATGACAAAGACAGATTCTACCAACTTTTCTTAGATAAGCTCTGTGAGAAATATACTCTGCTGGCTTTTTACTTTTCGATATACAACATAGAAAATTCCTATTGATTTCCATGTGGCTATCTACTTACCACAGAGAATTTGAGAAATTGCCACAATGCAACAAACACTACAACAATAACACACACACACACACACACACACACACACACACACACACACACACACGGAAAGAACTGGCCTGAGTGGAAGATAAATGGGAATAAAGTATAAAAGGTTTACATTGCTATTGTTTGTTTTTTTAATACCATGCTGGTAACGCAGTAAAGACTTTGATTTTCCTCATTATTAGTTGTAAGAAAAGGCACAGAAAGGCAAATTCATTAAAAATAAAATTTATCTCCTATTGCTCTGTAGATATTAATTGCCAAGGAAGATCCTCTATGTTAAAGGAATTCTAGTTTAAGTCAATAAACAAACTGAAATATTTCAACTGTGATGGGACTATAGAGTATAAACATTTACTGATGAGCAGTCACAGTTCCAGCAACCAAAGGAGCTGTTTAGCTTATATATTATTGCTCTGTGTCTCATTTGCCATCTCCAAATGGTTAAATAAAAAGCCCCGTAAGAAGCATGTTTATTTGATGGTACAAATGCCTCTGGCTATTCCCAGTTTTCACAACTGCTGTTTAAATGTTTTTGAAAACTTCAGATTGCGTTGTTGTGGCAAAGTTCAAAGGCAAAGTTTACCATTAGCAAAGGAAGAACTACATAGTGACCTGGAATCAACACAGGAATGTTTGAGAATTTATGTTGTAGCAAGTCCTTGGCAATGTGGTGTATTGTGTGTTTCTGGAATGAATGCTAATGCAGGTGTTTTGAGAACACGATGGATGTGCTTTAATTGAGAATTGTTAAGTAACTGTATCCTGGTAGCATAGATAATTTGTATTTTGAGTGATCTTTTAAAATTTAGATTATGATTGTCACAAATGGGGCAGAACAATAATCTTAGAGCCTATATACAAAGATAGTTTTTGATGCAAAAAGCAAATGCCAAATCCCTTAGGAGAGAGAAGACACTGGACTAAAGTGTGAAGTCGCTTATTTAATACATAAATGTGCGTTAATTGATCAATAGACTTTCAACAAGAATTTTTCCGGGGTTGGTAGAGAAGGATGAATAAAAGTAAAAAATTCACAGTCAAATAGGATAGAGGAATATGCCAGCCCACATCTGCTATAACAGAGTATGTGTAGGGAACATGGCGAGGCATAGGAGGAAGTTATGGATTCTGCCTAGAGAGAGTGTGAAATGGGCTGGTTGGGGAAAGCTGCACCTGAGATCAATTAGTTTACTTATGGGCATTCCATATATATCAGATAGAGTTCAACCAGAGAAGCAGCACCAGTAGGCGATATATACGCAGAGATTTACTGCAAGGAATTGGTTTGAAAGTTGTTTGAAAGTTAGAACACTCCAATAAAAAGTAAACAAAATCAGTGGTTTATACATTTTTTTTTTTTTCTTTTTTTTTTTTGTCTTTTGTCTTTTTTCCGTGTCCGGCAACGGATCGCAACCCTCAGTGTCGCCCCCGCACCGGACCGGGGACCGGCAACGGGACTGCAAGCCTCGGCGTTGCTCCCGCGCCTCGCTCAGCCAGCGAGCGGGAGCCGGTCTGTATGTGGGATCCGAACCCTCGGATGGGAGCGCCGCCGCGCTTCCCAAGCGGCGCACTATCCAGTGCGCCACCGGGCCGGCCCTATACATTTTATCAAAATCATGCTAAGCACGTTTTCAAATGGCCATCTGATCTTGGTGATAGTGTCTTTCTCTAAGTAGTATCTGTTGGTGCATGAATGAGAGTTTGTTTACACATGTGTGGCCTTTCTCTAATTGTGAAATACTTGAAACCAGTGATTGCTAGGTTTGCTAGTTTTTTTTTTTTTTTTTTTTTTTTTATAACCACACACAATGTATTAAAGTGCCCTTCATGAGGTATCAAAATTATTTTTCCCCTGATGGTACTAAATTCAGATTATTTTCCCCAGTTAAACCAATAAGAGACTAAATAATTCCCAATGCATAGTGAAACTTGTGTAGACTTGTTTTTAAAAGTCTAATAATTTGAAATGTCCAATTAAATAAGTTTTAATATATGCATGCACCCGTAGTTAAGAGAGTAAACATATCCATTCACCCAAAAGTAATATTCTCAGCAATTCTAACTCCTCCTCCCTACTTTCCCTCCCCTGGCAACTACTGGTCTAATCTCTGTCTCCTACATGAGCATGAATTTTCAAATATTTTATATAAATGGAGCAATACAGTTTGTATGTTTTTTTGTCTGGCTTCTTTCACTCAGTATAATTATTTTGAAATTCATCCATATTATTGTTTTTTGTATAAGTAGTTCATTCCTCTTTATTGCTTAATATGGACACTATATAAGCATACTGCAGTTTGTTTATTCATTTACCAGTTGAACAGTTGAGTTGTTTCCAGTTTGGGGTTATCACAAATAAAACTGTTAAGGAAAACTGGTGTAGACATATTTGTGTGGGCATATATTATATTTCTCTTGGGTAAATTTCTAGAAGTAGAAAGTCTAGATCATATGATTGGTGTATATTTACCTTTTTAAGAAACCGCCAAACTGTTTTCCAAACTGGTTGAACCATTTTATTTTCCTACCTCAGTGTGTAAGAGTATCAGTTGTCCAGGGGATTGTCAAACCTTGCTATGGTCCAGATGGCTTTTTAATTTTAGCCATTCTAATAGTATGTAGAAGTATATATCACTGTATATTTAATTTCCATTTTACTGATAGCTAATAACTCTGAGTGTATTTTCATATGCTGCTTTGCCATTCATATATTTTCTTTGGACAAGTGTCTGTTCAAATTTTTGGCCCATTATTTATTGGGGTGTTTGTCTTCATATTGAGTTTGACAATTCTTTTTTTTTTTTTTTTTTTTTTTTTTTT
>NW_007730338.1:144215-154775 GCF_000696425.1 Galeopterus variegatus | reverse complement strand
GCAACCCTCGGTGTTGCTCCCGCGCCTCGCTCAGCCAGTGAGCGGGAGCCGGTCTGTATGTGGGATCCGAACCCTCGGACGGAAGCGCCGCCGCGCTTCCCAAGCGGCGCACTATCCAGTGCGCCACCGGGCCGACCCGAGTTTGACAATTCTTTATGTATACTGCATACAAATCCTCTATCAGATAAGAGATTTGCAAACATTTTATTTCAGTATGTGGTTTGTCCTTTTATTCTCTTAACCATGTCCTTAAAAGAACAGCAATTTTAAATGGGATAAAATCTAATTTATCAACTTTTTCCTTGATTGAGGTTTTAGCGTCTTATCTAAGATATTTTTGCTTAATGTAAAGTCACAAAGATGTTCTCCTATCTTTTCTCCTAGAGACTTTTAGTTTTTGGTTTTACATTTAGGCCTCTGATCCACTTAGATCTATTTTTCATATATAGTGAAAGTTCTTTTTTTTGCATATGCATATCCACTTGTTCCAGTACCATTTATCGAAAGACTATTCTTTCTTAACTCAATTGTTTTCACATGGTTGTCAAAAATTGTCTCTCTATATACATGGTCTATTTCTGAGCTCTGCTCCATAATCCATACTCTGTCCTATGATCTAATAGTCTATCTTGACATCAGTGCCACAATGTCATATTACTATAGCTTTAAATAACTCTTTAAATTAAGTAGTGTTATTTTGTTAACTTTGTTTATTTTCAAAGTTGTTTTGGCTATTCTAAATAATTTGCATTTTGCTATGAATTTCGGAATTAGCTAAAACGTTAGAATAACTTTGGTAGTCAATTTCTAAAAAAAAAAAAAAAAAAGAAAAAGAAAAACACAAAATGCCTTCTGGAATTTTTTGGGGGATTGCATTGAATTTATAGATCAATTTGTTGAAAAGTGAAATCTAAACAATACTACGTCTTCTGACACAAATATGAATATGGTATAACTCCTCTAACATTTTGATGGTCTTTAATTTTTCACAGCAACATTTTGATGTTTCTAGTATTCAGGTATTACACTTCTTTTTTCAGATTTATCCCCAAATATTTCATTATTGTATTATTTTGTAAATTGTATTTTTTAAATGTCAATTTCTCATGTCTGGTTTCAGCTCTGATCATGAAAGAGCTTAGAAGTTGCCAACTCCCATTTTTACAATAGAAAAAGCTGAACACACTGAAAGTCAAGGACATTTCTTAGACCCATTAGAGAATTGAGGTCCCAGGACAAATTTCCACCTAGAAATCTGGAGTGACAGGTGAATATAGAGTATCTCAGCAGAGATCTGCTTACCTGGAGCAGAAACCACTGCAGCCGTGTAGTGTAGGAACAATTAAATGATAATTTTGACAAATTGTTAGAGGTTGAATGTGAATTAGCTTGAGAGTGAGAAACTCCTTAGGGCTGCAGTTGGGGCAGGGAGCCGCACATTTGTGACCTACACCTCCAGGAACCCAGGGACCTCACTAGGTTTTCGTGGTGACAATCCATAACACACTTGTAGCTCTGGCCGGGGGAGGGGAAGAGTAACCATGGTGAATATACCCAGAGTGTTCTCCTTAACTCAGAGAGACCACCAGGCTCCTCCTGTGTCTCCTGCTGTTAGGAAACTCTATCAAGACAGTAAGCACAACAGTCATGGTGCTTAGTTTGTATATTTCCAGTCTCTCATGGGTCACTCTCATTTATTGCTTGAGGTCCAAGTGCCTTGAAACTGTTATTTCACATTCTGTATTTGTATTTTAGGTTTCTTTAGGTTGGGTGTAAATCTGATCATAGTTATTCTGTCCTGGTCATACGCAGAAGCCCCAACTTTACTTCTGAAAAGAGCAACTCAGAAATTTCCTTCAATTGTGATTTTATAGTTTTATGTGCCTAGCAATTTATAACACACTTTGTGCTAACACAGGAGAAAACAATTTGTAAAATTTGTGGTGTATTCCTGATTACATTTGTGTTGATGTTTGGTTAGATTTCATTTACAGGTTTTTGTTTGTTGTTTGTTTTTAGCTCCTCTCAACAAATCTTTGTTCCATAAAATCTGGAATTGAGAGTATTTTGAAAATGTCAGGAGGTGTATTTGATCCAGGTGAGTCAATCTAGCATTGATACCTACTGTTGCCGTAGCCTTACAACCTCTACTGAACTCTGATGTCACTTAGCATACATAATTTGATTAATATTTATAATACTATACTGAGATTATCTGATTGTCTACCAGTTTCCCTCAATAGAGTTTAAACTCGTCAAAAGTAGTGACCATATTTTATTTATCTTTTAAGCCCTGGCCTCTAGCACTACTGACTCTCCCCCAAGCCCTTAACACGTTTATTGAACTAAGCAGAATTATTCTGGGTCTTGAGTGAGGATAATATTAGGGTAGTGCGCCCTCCCTTCAAAATGTGAACATTTTGCTTTTTATATAAAGGATAAAAACCTGTTTTAGAAATTGTATACTGTATTATTTAAAAATAGTGAAATTTTTCCAAAATATAAATCTTTAGTTATATCCTTTGACATTAAAACTCTACTTTTCTGTGGTTTTTGTCTTCTATTTTAGCTTCTCATTGGTATTCACTTGATTTGTAAATCCCGTTGGCATTATTCTTCTTATAAAGTCACTTTGTCTATCTAAATTAAATCTCATTCACTTGATTTTCTTTTACATCTTAAACTCTCAAGATCCATCTGCAATTTCTCTGTTTCTAAATTTCTAGTCTTGAGTATGTAATCTCCTCATTTGCAATCATCTCTAGGGTTTACTTAAGTTATTTTTTTTCCCTCTCTTCAAGTTAACATATTAGAAGGATATTGACCATAGGATTAGTTACCTTTTGAAATCCTCTTAACTTAGGGGTTATTCTTTATTGTTATTATCAGTATTCACTATTTTCAACCTGGAAGCATCATTGGTGATGTGCTTCATGGCAATAACCAAGTAAAAAGTCCCTTGCTTGCTTGTATTTCAGAAAGTGATTAATCAGCCTAAATTTTTTTTTTTCCTTTTTGTCTTTTTTCGTGACCAGCAATGGATCGCAACCCTCAGTGTCGCGCCCGGACCGGACCGGGACCGGCCACGGGATCGCAACCCTTGGTGTTGCTCCCGCCCCTCGCTCAGCCAGTGAGTGGCCGGTCCGCACACGGGATCTGAACCCTCGGTGGGAGCGCCACCGTGCTTCCCAAGCGGCGCACTATAGTAGTGCGCCACCGGCCGGCCCAATCAGCCTAAATTTGGCTGTATCTAGGGTACCATGAGATGACCCTGCCCTCCAGAGAAGCACAATCTTTAACCTCTGAGAAGCTTTGGACTTACAGTGACTACTGAGTTTCAGAATTTAAAAACAAAATTCATAGTGTTCTTTAAAACTATTGTTCATTTTGAGGAGGGCATAAATGTCTTGAGCAACTCAAAGAGCAATTATTATTTCTAGATCATCATTAAGAAATTGCTACAAAATATATCTCAGTACTAGCTTTGTAGGCACTTATTTGCTATGAATTATTAAATTTGCTCATGTGTGGTGCCTTTTATTCCCTAGAGAACTAAGAGGTATATAGCCCTTCAGGCAATATCAAATCCCATGTCACATTCTCATCAAAGAGAACATAACTTTCAATCAAAATTCAAGCATTCAATTGTAAAGTTAAATTTAAATACTTTAAAATTATACAGGAATTATGCATATCATTTCTAATGGTCGGAATGATAGCTTATATAGGGTTAATAATTCTCTCTTGTTTTAACAAGAATTTCCTGATTGCTTTGAAATCATGAAACTGCTGTGCAGGGTGAATTTGGTTTATCCCTTTTTACCATGTGGCAGTAGAGGCAGAAACTTATAGATGAAAAGAAGTATATCAGCAAATAAAACATGCTCATGAAAGAGAAAAAGCAAATGGCTCCTGTGGGACCTTAATAGGATAATGTGTGTAAAACTATTCACAAAATTACAAATAATAGACAAATGTAAAAAATTATTACTCATCTTGCCCTCTTTCACTTCCTAGCTTAAGCTTCCAACAGGAAACAAGTACCCAAGGCTATTCTTTTCCATTAGGGCAGTTCAGCAAATTAAAATATTATTATTATTACACTAATGTAGTAATATGACAATGAGATACTTAGTAATAGTAAAAAGGGTATCTATTATTAAGAAACTTGTTTATATATATATAACATTTGTTAATATTTCTATTGCAGTATAAATTCAGTTCAACAGATGTTTATTGAGTTGTGCCAGACACTGTGCCTGATATTGTGAAAACATATTGTTCCTATATTTGTGGAGATTACAGTCTACTGGGGTTAGACAGATAAAATAAATAATAACATGACTTGGTAACATGGCTTTTTCATTTAACAGATTCACTCATAAATCACAAAATAATTATTCCATACTAGCAAAATGCCAATTCTTGTAATAGACTCTAGGGAGAAGTAACATTGAACACAAAAGTCAAGATCTCTGATATCAGATAATTCCATGTGCAAGGCAATCATACAAGAATGTAACAAGTGCTAGAGTTTCAGGAAGCCATTTAAGGATATTAGGCAGAAAAATATCATAGTCTAATTTTTATTTTATATGACTCACTCTGGAAAAAGTGATATGAGAGACCGTGCAAGAACATAAATACATAAATATCACTTTGATTCACAAACAGGTGATTGTATTAGTCAGGGTTCTCCAGATATAAAAGAAGCACTAAGATATATATATATCATATATCTTGTATATATATATCATCTATCTTGTATATATATATCATATATCTTGTGTGTGTATATATATATGATGATATAGGACAATAGATATTGGCTCATGCAATTTTGGGGGCTGAGATTTCTCATGATCTGCTGCCTACAAGCTGGAGAACCAAGAAAGCTAATTGTTTAATTGAGTCTGAGTCCAAAGGCCTGAGAACCAGAAGCAGCAATGTCCAAGGGCAGGAGAAGAAGGATGTCCCAACTCAAAAAAGGGGAGAAAAATTATCCTTCATCCACCTTTTGCTCTATCAGGCCCTCAGCAAATTGAATGAATAATGCCCACTGACATTGGTAAGTGCAATCTTTTCTACTCAATGTACTCATTGAAATGATAATCTTTTCTAGAAACGTTCCCACATACACACCCAGAAATAATGTTTAACGAGCTAGGCAACTCTTAGCCCAGTCAAGTTTGCACATAAAACTAACCATCACAGTGAGGAAAGGCTAAACCAAGCTGTATTAGTCTGTTTCTGTTCCTTATAACAGAATATCTGAAGCCGGGTAATGTATAAAGAAATGAAATTTATTTCTTAACAGTTTTGGAGACTGGGAAGTCCAGGGTTCAGGGAACACATCTGATGAGGGCCTTCTTGGTGGCGACTCTACAGCTATGCAGGGTGTCACATAGCAAGAATGGTTTGAGCAAGCCAGCACTAAGTTTTTCACTTGCTCTGCTTATAAAGCCATCAGAGGGCTGAGCCCATGGCGCATTCCAGAGAGTGCAGTGCTGGGAGCGCAGCAGCGCTCCTGCCGCGGGTTCAAATCCTATATAGGGATGATGGGTGCACTCACAGTGCTCACTGGCTGAGCGTGGTGCAACTGGTCTCAAAAAGGACAAAAATAAATAAATAAATAAATAAATAAAGCCATCAGAACCACACCCATGACAACCCATTAAAACATCAACCCATTACTCTTTGAATGGATCAATACATTCACAAGGGCACAGTACTCACAATCATCTCTTGAAGGCCACACCTTTCACCAACATATTTGGGGTTAAATTCCAACATGAGCTTGGTTAGGGGTAGGGCATTCAAACCACAACATTCTGCCCCTGGCCTCCCAAAGCTCATGTCCTTCTCACATGCAAATACATTCATTTTATCCTTGGAGCTCCGAAGTCTTAACTCATTCTGGCACCAACTCAAAAAGGTTTAAAGACGCATCCATGAAATTAAAACAAGTTATCTCCTTTCAAGATACAATAATGGGACAGGAATAAGACAGAAATTCTTACTCTAAACTGGAGAAATGAGCCAAAAGGAAAGAGTAACAAGTCCTGAGCAAGTCTGAAATCCAACAGGACAGGCAGCAAATCTCAAAGATGGAGAATAAAATCCCTTGACTCAGTGTCCTGCATCCTCTGTACCCTGGTGTGGGCAAAGGGCCTCCAGGTATTTGGGACTGTACATCAATAGAACTTATTTTTCTGAACTTGCTGTTTTGTATCCATAAACCCATTTCTTGCTATCTCCTTCTTCCCCATTTCTTGCTCCTTCTTCCCCATTCCTGTTGTTAGTAACCACAGCTATGTTTTCTCCTTCTTAAAGTTGAACATATTATTATGATTGTTTCCTTCTTTCTTTCTTTTATCCATTCTCTTTCTTACTCCACCAAAAACTGCCCAGAGCTAACAAAAAAATTCAATAAAGTTGCAGGATACAAAATCAATACATGAAAATGAGTAGCATTTTTATACACCAACAATGAAGTAGCAGAAAAAGAAATCAGAAAAGCAAGCCCATTTACAATAGCTACCAATAAATAAATAAATAAATAAATAGTAAGTAAGTAAGTAAATAAAATACCTAGGAATTAATTTAAACAAGGAGGTGAAAGATCTCTACAAAAAGAACTACAAATCACACCTGAAAGAAATTAAAAAGGACACAAAAAGGTAGAAAGGCATTCCATCTTCATGGATTGGGAGAATTAATGTGAAAATATCCATAATACCCCAGGTGATCTATAGACTGAATGCAATCCTCATCAAAATAACAATGACATTCTTCTCAGAAATAGAAAAAAACAATCCTAACATTCATATGGAACAACAAAAGACCCCAAATAACCATAGCAATCCTGAGCCAGAGGCATTACACTACCTGACCTCAAATTGTACTACAAAGTTATAGTAAGCAAAACAGCATGGCACTGGCATGAAAACAGACACATAGATCAATGGAATAGAGGGAGAACCCAGAAATCAATCCACATACTTACAGCCAACTGATCTTTGACAAAAATGCCAAGAACATACATTGGGGAAAAGAGAGCCTCTTCAATAAATGATGTTGGGAAAACTGGACATCGATATGTAGAAGAATAAAACTAGATCCATACTTCTTACAATATACTAAAATCATCACAAAATGGATTAAAGACTTAACTATAAGACCTTAAACTATAAAACCCCTAGAAGAAAACACAGAGGAAACTAATATTCAGAATATATGAGGAACTCAAACAACTTAATAGTAAAAAACCAAATAATCCAATTAAAAAATGGACTAAGGAGCTGAATAGATATTTCTCAAGAGGAGACATACAAATGGCCAACAGGTACATCAAAATATGCTCCATATTCCTAATCATCAGGGAAATGCAAATCAAAACCACATTGAGATATCACTTTACCTCAGACTAGCTATTGTCAAAAAGATAGAGAATAACAAATGCTTGTGGGAAAGCAGAGAAAGGGGAACCCTTATATACTGTTGGTAGGAGTATAAATTAGTACAGACATTATGGAAAACAGTATGGAGGTTTCTCAAACAACCGTAGGCAGAAAGAAATACCATATAATCCAGCAATTCCAATACTGGGTATATAGCCAAAGTAATGGAAATCATCATGTTGAGGGGATACCTGCACTCCCATGTTTATTATAGCTCTATTTATAATAGCCAAGATATGGAAACAAACTAAATGTCCATCAGTGGATAACTGGATAAGGAAAATGTGGTATATACACACAATGGACTACTATTCAGCCATAAGAATGAAATCTTTCCATTTCCAACAGCATGGATGAGATTGGAGAAAATTATTTTAAGTGAAATAAGCCAGACACAGAAAGAGAAATACTGCATGTCTTCACTCATAAGTGGGAACTGAAAAATAAATAAAAACATACTTCTTTATAACCTATGAATCAAAGGAATAGCCTTTAGTAAAATTTTATCAAGACTTATTAAAACTTGTAAAATGCAGCAACAGTACTGCTTAGAGGGAAATTTATGGCTTTAAATATTTATAGAAGGAAGGAGGAAAATTTTGAAAATTAATATTCCGCCTGAGAAATTTAGAGAAAGAAGAACAAGTTAGGCTTAAAGCAAGCAGAATAAAAGATATGATAAAATTAGAGCATAAATCAATGAAATTGAAAACAAAAAGGCAATAGAGAAAATGAACAAAATCAGGAGTTATTTTACTGAAAATAATTTTTTTACAAACCTTGATAAATCTAGCCAAGCTATCCAAAATAATAGACCAATATTTCTCGTGAACATAGATGCAACATTCTTTAATAAAACATTATCAAATTTTATTCAACAATGTATAAATAAAGTAATATACTGTGAGCAACTGAGATTTATTCCATGTATACAAGATTGGTTCAATATTTGAAAATCAATCAGTGTAGTCCACCATATCAACAGGCTAACAAGGAAAAATCATACAATTGTATCAATTGCTGCTGAAAAATATTTGACAAAATCCAGTACACATTCACATGAAAACTCTTAGCAAAATAGGAATAGAATGGAATTTTCTCAGCTTAAAAAAACCCCTGCAATAACGTACATTTAACCCCTTACTTAATGGTAAGATGCTTTTCTTCTAAGGTAGAGAAAAGGCAAGATTGTTCTCTCTCACCACTCCTAAACAGCAGTGTACTAGAAGTACAAGCTAGTGTAATAAGACAAGAAAAAGTAATAAATGGTATATAAAATGGAAAGGAAGAAACAGAGCGGTGTTAATTCAGATGACATGATATTCTATGCAGAAAAGAACCCTGAGGAATTGACACAATATTCCTGGAACTAGCAAGTGAGTATAACAAGGTGGCAGGATAAAAGGTTAACATACATAGTAATTGATTTTCTATATATCAGCAATTATTAAAATTTTAAAATGTTAAAGATGTACCACAAAAAAATGGGATATTCTAGAACAAATCTAAAAAAATATATGCCATCTATATGCAGAAAGCTACAAAACTTTAGTGAAGGAAGTAAAATGATATAAATAAATGTAATAATATTTCTTTTTCATGTATTGGAACATTTGACATTGGGAGGATGTCACTTCTTCCCTATTTTATCTACATATTCAGTGAAGTCCCAGTAAAAATCCCAATAATTATTTTTAGATATTAACAAGCTGGCTCTAAATTTATACTGAAAGGAAGAAGACCAAGAATAGACAACACAATCTGAAGAATAAAGTCAGAGGACTTAAACTACCCAATTTAAAGGATTACTGTAAAGGTACATTAATCAAGACAGTGTAGTACTAGTAAAAGAACAGACACATGGATCAATGGAACAAAACAAAGAACTCATAAATAGGCCTGCACAAACATAGCCAAGTGATCTTTGACCAAGAAGTAAAGGCAATTCACTACAGAAAGAATAATATTTTCAGCAAATGAGGCTAGAACAATTAGGTTCCCTTATACAAATAAAAGAACCTAGACACAGATCTCACACTTTTTGAAAACTGAAATCAAAATGGATCATAGACTTATATGCAAAACATGAAACTGTAACACTTCCAGAAGAAAATATTGGAGAAAATCTGTGTGAACTTGGGTTTGGCAATGAGTTTTTAGACACAACACAAAAAACATGATCCATGAACAAAATCGATAAATTGAACATTACTGAAATTAATCTGCACTCCAAAAGACACTAACAGAATGAAAAGACAGGTCATAGACAAGAAAAAGTGTTTGCAAAACTCGTATACAGTGAAGGACTTGTATCCAAAATATACAAAGAATTCTTAAAATCCAACAGCAAGAAAACCAACCACCTGATTAAAAAATAAGCAGAAGATCTGAATAGACATCTCAGCAAATAAGTTATATAGATGGAAAATAAGCATATGAAATGATTCTCAACATCATTTACCATTACAGAAATGCATGTATTACAACAATGAGGCACCACTATTGCACCTATTAGAATGGCTAACCCTCCCATCCCCCTCTGATTGACAATACCACTTGTCAGATGCAGAGAAACAGGAAGTTTCATTCTTACTGGTGAGAACACAAAAGGGTACAACTATATTGGAAGAGAGTTTGGTAATTTGTAACAAAGCTAAACACTGTCTTAACATACAATTCAGTAATCCTGCTCCTAGGTATTTACACAACTGATTTGAAACAAAAAACATGCATGCAAATGTTTATAGCAGCTTCATTCATAATCCCCCAAATCTGGAAGCAACCAAGATATCCTTTAGTATGTGAATGAATAAACAAACTCATGTACATCTTTACAATAGACTACTCTCGGGCCAGCCCGGTGGCGCACTGGATAGTGCGCCGCTTGGGAAGCGCGGCAGCGCTCCCGTCCGAGGGTTCGGATCCCACGTGCAGACCGGCTCCCGCTCACTGGCTGAGCGAGGCGCGGGAGCAACGCCAAGGCTTGCGATCCCGTCGCCGGTCCCCGGTCCGGTACGGGGGCAACACTGAGGGTTGCGATCCGTTGCTGGACACGGAAAAAAGACAAAAAAAAAAAAAAAAAAAAAAAAAAAAAAAAACC